>NC_056743.1:1588791825-1589004841 GCF_019279795.1 Protopterus annectens
TTATATATATATATATAAAATGTGTGTGTGTGTGTGTGTGTGTATATATATATATATATATATATGTAATATATATATATGTGTGTGTGTGTATATGTATATATATATATATATATATATATATATATATATATATATATATATATATATATATATATATATATATATATATATATAAAATGTGTGTGTGTGTGTGTGTGTATATGTATATATATATGTAGATATATATAGATATAATATATAAATTATATATATATATATATATATGTAGATATATATAGATATAATATATAAATTATATATATATATATATATATATATATATATATATATATAAGTTATATATATCTAGATATAATATTTAAATTACATAAATCTAGATATATATAAAATAGAGAAAGAAATATACAATATAAACTTTTTCACTGGTGTGTCCCACTAGCCCAGTAACCAGTTTTCAGAGGGACCTGAGGTGGTAGTTATACTGACTAGGGGGCAGTTGTGCAGGCCTACTCTTTCAGTTGGTAAGTGCTGTGGGATCTGTTCTATCAATTTGAGCTACCACCAAGTTGGGCAGATTGGTCCTCTGTTTAACATCTCCTCTGAAGGACTGAGCACTCAGGAGTACAGCATGCCCTTATGCTGCACTGCAGTATCAGTATTGGAAATTAATCCAAGCACCCTGGATGGGAACAGAACACACAGCTTGTCTGTCTGCCAGTACCAAGGGTGCGCACACTACCTTTTGAACCATTGATACTGGCACATTAGCCACTGACTTTTATCTTTGCCTGGCTGTCTTTTCCAATGACTGGGCTGCTAATTGAAGTACATATTTGTGCCAGTTAAAGTACGCAGGTGCAGTTGTCAGTATGTCTAATACAGTATTTTTTTTGTTATATTTTAAGGAGCCAGTTGTACTGTTTTCAAGAATTTTAATTTTTGTCTATTCTTGAATGTGTAATGTTCCTGTTAGAATATAGGTTGATAACATTTGAGAACTGAATATATTGAAGTGACTTCTGGAGAATGTAAAAACCTTCATGTTAAAGATGTAACTTGTATCACAAGTGCAGCTTCAGATGGAAGTTGAGCTGTTATCTTACGGACCTTGATATTTTTGGGCTGTTTAAGCGAGTACTGTATTTCTTGTTACATGTGTAGGGTTGAGGTTTTGGAATCGGAAGCCCTGAAGTGTCATTCATTTGACTACTTTTGCATTTATTGCATAGCTTATTGGGCTGTCATTGTCTGGCACCAATTATTACATTTTTAAACTGTCCATTTAAAAGCAACTAAAAAGGAAGATAGAGACTGAAATGACTAAAATGATTAATGTTTTGTTTGACTTTGTATGTGGTATGCAAAAATTTTATGCAGAAAAGTTTCATCGTAACATTTTCCCCTCGCATTAGGAAGGTTGTTGTTGCTTGTTTAGATTTTACTGCTTTTCCTAATTCTACAAGTTAAGTTTTTCCTTTTTGTGGTGGTTATGTGGGTGGAGAGCCAGGTACTTGGGTTATACATGTAGAAGTGCATCTCCAAACCACTGTGTAGGTGGTATAGATTTGCAGGTGCCTCAGTGTATGGTCCATCCCATTTTGCCTTGTCTGTCTTTGTCAGTTTTACCATTTCATTCCTGAACTTGCAGTTGATTTTTTTGACCCCTTTAATGTGATTTATTTCTGTTGACGAATCAGTTGTTTGCATTGTGATTTATCCTGTTTTTTTTTTTCTTCTCCCCAATCCAGTTATTGTGATCACTCTAAGCCCTGCTCCCGCTCCATCCCAACGAGCAGGTACCAGAACTTTTTATCATTGCAGCTTGGTTTTTTGCAACTTTCACATCTGTGGCTTCTTTGCTTTTATTTTAATTTGCCTTTTCTGGCTTCTCATATGTCTTGCATTTAAAAAAAGCTTGAATTTCATAGGCCAGAAAAACCCTAAGTAAGTGAAGACATGCATAGTAAACTTGAGCACTTATTTTGTTAGCAAATAATAACTAGTAATCTTTTCAAATTTCTAGCTGCTTGTTTTAGTTTTTGAGTATTTCTAAGATTAAAAAAAGTGCAAATTGCTCAGTTTAGTTGGTTAGTAGCTTTGCAAAACGTTAAGACATACTGATGAGCTGTGGTTGTGTCTCAGATTTAGTATATGCCAGTCTTAATATTGCAGCTTCTTTGTGTTTAGAGAACCATTGTGAGACTGCTGCAGCTTAAGTTTTTTTTCACCAGAAAAAGTAACTTTCTGATTTTTATCCGAAAGGAGCTGAATGACTTATTCAATTTCAAATTTTCTATCTTTGAGTGCTACTTAAGCATGCATTAAATTTTTGTACGCCTAAGGCATGTTTTTAGTCTGCCTTTTTTCTCCTTTTGCAGAAATATTTTAAAGTAAGGTGCCACTAGATAGATTTTGACAGGCCTTAATTCACTTCTGAGGATATTGGGTCATTGAGCTCCCATTTTTGCAATATAAACGTATGAGTTGCAGTCCACTAATGTAGCACCCTGTTTTGCATATTTTTCTTGTTGCAGTGGTTTCATGTACAGAACTGTTTTTGGCATGGAAAAGGGGAGTACTGAAAGGTAGCTAGAGTTGGACCTAATTTGGTTGCGCTTTTAGTGCGTTCATGCTTTCAAGAGGGTTGTGTATTTAACATTAATTGTTAGTTAACAAAGCAGAGCTAAATTATGGATAGCTAAAGCAAAGTCTTTGTGTTCTGGAGGTTTTTACTTTGTGATTTCAGTGCAACTGGTTTAGAAAAGCTGTAACAATTGACATGTAACTCCTTTTTAAGTTTTCTGCTGAGATGAAGTAACAGAAGTTACTTGAATTTGTTGTGGATGACACAGCTTTGTTTTTTTTAAACAAGTAGTAGTATTTATCATTTTGGGTACAGCCATGTTTTTGGCCCACAAGGAACTATCCTTCAGTCACTGTATGATTTCTGATGTAGTCCCACTGGCAGCACTTGTATTATTGGAAGAAAGTATGGGGTGTGTCTGTACATGTTTTAGTTAACAGACCATGCTGTGTTTAGCAGCAGCTTTTCATTTATGTTTTGAAAATGGGAGGTCTGTGCAGAGCCCCTTGCTTAATAAAATAGGATGTATTGTTTTGAGAACAAGTTTGTAAACTTTCCAAGTTTTGTTTTCTTAATAGTTAATTTTGATTCATTTTTTAAATTAACTGCCATACCATTGTCAGTTGTGGGATATGTATCCTGAAAGATGTTTTCAGGTGCTTTACAGTTTATTTAGGTTTATTTTCATTGTACATGTGCTGCTGTTTGCAGTTTTAAGTTATTTTTCTGATGTCCCATTCTACACTTTTTTTGTCTTCTCTCACATCTCTCATGACTGTTAAGTCATGTATGTGTGAAAGATGGTATCAAGGTAGATTAGATTAAAAGAAAAAAATGCTCTACTGCATTGTGGGTATGTGTAGTACTAAATTATGTTTACTTTTTTCTTTGTCATGGTAAGTCCATTAGGCACAAATACTTGCTTTCGGGGGCAGCCGCTCAGAACTGTACAGTTTGCAAGTGGACTTTGAGGCAGTTAAAATCAACACTGCAGTATATCTGTAAATATCTGAGTTAAGCTACCATTCTTAATATTGCCTTGTTAGGGTGTAATCCCTAGTATGTATTTGTGCCATTTGGATAGTAGATTGTATTCTGGTGCATTGTTGTGAAGCAGAAGGATCAGGTAGCATCAGCTCCAAGGTTAAAATAGATATTTCTTTTGGAGGTGGTCTATATAATGAAAATGGTTTTAATTTCTACCATTAGGGTGGGCTAGGTTTTATTTTTTGGGGGGAGTGGGGAGGATGGTCTTAAATAGAATGTGACAGATATTCCAAGAACAGATCTGCACTTATTTTGAGTGGTATTTTATTTTTTCTGTGTTTCATTGTGATAGTCTAGCAAAACATTTAGATTTGAATGTAGTTGACAGCAGGTTAGTATCGCATGATTAACAGGTAGTTGGGTGTAATTTGAAACTGTACATGAAATACCCAGTACTTTGGATGTAAATTTTAATAGGTTTAATTATGAATAAAATAAGATATGTTAGCATAATGCTTAGTTTTAAGCAGTTTTAATGGGTTTTTCTGGCCTAACTCATTTTTAATTTGCCATTCTGTATAGTTGTCATGTTTTAATACTTAGCTGTGCATGCGTCCATTCCAGACTAGTGGAACCTGCCTCTTGGACTTCTCCACTCAGTAGTGTTGCATTCTTTGGAGAGAGAAAATGGTCCCCAATCCCATACCGCTTTGCATGAGGTCATATAGTAGACTAGGGTAGAAACATTTTATTGTATAAACTGGTATCTGGTCCTCGAGGCAGGGTCTGCTGCTGGTAAATTCTCATTTGTCATTTTAACTTTAAGTTACTTTTTTTTTTCTGTCTCATTGTCACCCCCTGTTTATTGCATGATACCATTATTTAACTTATTGTCTTTCTGGATACTTTTTAAAACAGTTTAATCTTTCCTAATCTTAGAGATAAGGTGATATACTACATGGTGGTTAATATGCCATCATCATGACTTCTGCCTCTGTTGAGGTGAGTGCTTTTGCTCCTAGACAGAAAGTGGATGTTCTGACCACAGATGGTGCCAGTTATTTGTCAAAATCGCATTACAGTTGTTGGTGTCAAAGTTCAGAATTTATGCCCACAACTGATATTGTAAATCTTGGGCATAGACATGCCTTGCATTAGAGAGTGACAGTGTCAAAGAAAGCATCTAGACAGTCATTTATTCTTATTACTTTTAAATGTCTGTCATCTTTCTTTTTAGACTTGGAGATCTTCAGAATGCAACTGTCTTCCCTTTAATTTTTTGAGCTTTTAAAAAAATATATCCCATTTGCTGGGCTTGTAAAACTGAGGTTAATGTATGCTTATAAATATGCTATAGAAAACTGCGTCATTAGTGTAGCATTCCTTGCTTTTTAAGTCCTTGTATTTGCAAAATACTTAGCCTGTCAGGGTCTTGGGCAACTCCTGTGAATATTAAAATGGCTGTAGACTGAGACTGCTCACATTGTATAGATGTAACATGGGTGATTGTGGTGTTCATAACAAATGATTGGCCCGCAGGCTGACGTCTGCCTAGCTCCCAGAGCTTTGCATATTTTGGGGATGCAGGCAGATATTCCCATGCAGTACATGCATACTACCTTCCCAGATTTGGACCCATGCTGTCCTCTTTCCGCAAGTGTGTGTGTGCAAGTCCACACCTGTTTGGTGATTCAGTCCTATTGTCCCAGAGCTTATGTTAAGAATTTTGTAAAGCTAAGTGCCATTTTGTGAAAAAAAATCTATCTTTATTATAAACTTCTGTTCTAAAGCTATTTTGAGATTTTGCCATTAGAATTTGTTAGGGTTCCCAGGGAATGCCTTGTGCAGACCTTGAGAGTCATTGCAAATGGGGGCATTGAATATCACATTGTCACATAAAGGATCATCACAGCAAGTGTCTTTGAGTCCCAGTTGTCTAACTTGCTAGATCTGTGCAGGCAGAATTGCAGCAGACACTAAAAACCACAAAGCCTTCTACAGTTGTATCAGGAATCTCCTCTGCAATACCCAGATTTGTTCTGAGTTACTAAACAGTGGACCTCCTATACTGAGCCAACAGATATTGCCAGCATACTGTCCGACAGATTCATTGCCAACTATACCCCCCCACAAAGGACCAGTCACAGTACCAGAAGAATGCCGGGCACCCAACATTACTGCAGCACAGGTTAAAGCTGCATTGTCCAAGGCCAAGAATACAGCTTCCATGTGGCCAGACAATATCGCTGGCTGTGTTCTACATGAACTACAGAGCGAACTGGCACCACACATGTGTGGCCCTGTTCAATCACAGCCTCACCTCAGGCTTTGTCCCTGCAGAATGGCATACTGCTACAGTCATCCTTCTCCATAAAGGGGGAGCCACTACAGACCCTGGGAATTATCGCCCCATTAGCCTGAGTCTGATGTATATAAGGTATGAAGCACATCATCATGGTCCTAATTAACAAGGATATAGAGAATCTCCAAACTCTGGATCCCATGGAGTTTTGTTTTGTGAAGGGTAGATCATGCCTGCTCAAGCTGGTTGACTTCTTTCAGTCAGTCACCAGAGCTGTGGATGAGGGCAAGGCTGTTCATACAGCCTACCTCGATCTGGCCAAGGCCTTTGATACCATTCCCCACTCAGGATTTATTGTTAGACTCACCAAAGTAGGCATCAACCCCTATATCACTAGGTGGGTTGCAAATTGGCTCACAGATGGAACCCATGGTGTGAAAGTAGCAAATTCCAAGTCAGACTGCCGACCAGCCACGAGTAGAGTCCCACAGGGATCGGTCCTGGGTCCTCTCCTGTTTGTCATCTACTTCTCAGAAGTCCAGGCCAACACAGAGGGACTCTGGCTGACCAGGTTTGCAGATGACTGCAAGCTGGGAGCCTTTATTAACTCCCCAAGTGATGTAGACATCCTACAGAAAGGTCTCACTGAGACCAACGACTGGTGCCAAAATCATGGCCTTAAGCTTTATGCCAAAAAATGCTTAGTCATTCCCTTTGGGAAAAACTCATTTCCCACTAATCACCACATTGATGGTAGCCCACTGAAGGCATTATAAGAGATCTGGGGACATAGATTGACAGCAACCTCTCCCTTGACCACCACATTGCCAGTGTGGTCAGAAAGTCCTATGTGGTGCATCTCATTACTGGCATCCAGGAAGAAAGAGGTAATCAGTTCTCTCTACTCTTCCATCATTAGACCAGTCATTGCGTGTAATGCCCCATTTGGCATGTACCTCAGTAAACACCTGCAACAGCTGGAAAGGCCACAAAGTACCTCACGCAGAGGATCCTAGGCCTTAAACCCATGCCATACTTGGACAGACTCAAACTCCAGCTTTTCTCTGTCTCATGTAGTCTATTAAGAGGTGATCTCTGCTTGACTTACAAAGCCATGCCTGAGCCAGCCCTGTTAGAAATGTTACATCTAAAGAAATCCCACTCCCTCCGCACCACATGCTCTAGGGACCTTAACCTCATTACCACAATCAACAGAACATGCTGGAGGGACAGGTTCATAACCCAGAGACTGCCCATGCTCTGGAATAGACTTCCCATACATGTCAAGCAGAGCACCTTACTGGCCCTTTTCAAGAGACCTCTTGAGTGGATGGGAAATATTAAGTTCACCCCGGAGATCACTCAGTGGCTCTACTTGATAGAGGCACTGGGACCTAATGGCGGCATGATGCCAGGGCACTTCTGTGGACTAGGCTTGTAAAGGCTGCAGGGCATTTGGCCTAGTACACACCTATGAACAATAAGGAAGCCACATAGACATCCGAACAGTTGTTTGCCTATCCGAACAGTTGTTTGCCTGTTTGGTGCAAGTCTTCCCACTAAGAAGATTCTCAATGGTGCATAAGTACAAGATCTCTGAAGAGTGGACAGTCGTGAAAGACATTAGGTAAAGAATTTATCCAAACTGTCACAGAGACCTGAGAATACTTTGAGTTAATTTTCCATTCCTTGTCAGGGACATCTGAATCATTTACTGGCCTCTGTCTATTCTCTCGGAGGAGGATCTGAACGTAGTTGATAGCATGTACTCTTGACCTATGTTACATAAAAAGGTATTAACAGACCTCCAACTACTCCTTAATTCTGAGACTGATAGAGAGATGGATCGGGTTGCACAGGGTGAGTGACAGTGGGATTGTGAAACATCTTTTGACACCAAGAGCAACACACTTACCTGAGCAAGCAGTAATTTGCATTCTATTTAAAAGGAACCATTTTCCAGTAGTGGCAAGTGGTATTGAGAAAATCTCAATTAACCTGAGTTTCAGAGTAGATTGAGAGATTCCACTTCATACACTGCAAGTGAAGACTAGCCTTATGTCTATTTATTTGTGCAACTGTGATAAAGGAGGTTGTCTTACCTGTGTGCCCTGTCCCCCCACAAGGTTATGTATCTCTTGAGGGCGCTCCCACCAGAATGAGAGCATTTAAATGGGGTATAATAGCAATGTCTGATGGCAAGAGAGGGAAATCTGCTTCCAAGGCATGGAGGAATGGAATAGTGTGGTAGTTATTCAAGGCTTTTGAAGATTCTTTTTTAGCAGCCTTGTTACAGCGAGGATGTTCGTGTTTCACTGTTGCAGTCATGACTGTAGGGTTCTCCCCTGCCGGCAGGCAGCCCTCGGTCGGCCAGAATCCCAAAGTCTGGGTCCGGCGTCGGCTGTTCAACCATGCTCCTTGACGTCAGAGTGCCAGGAGTATAAAGCTGACAGCCGACGCCATCTTCTCCAGTCTTTCTTGCCGTGCGGTGATAGCAGTTCGCAAGTGCCGGTCGGCTGACTCCTGACTATTTTTTCTGATATACTTCAGTCCGAAGATTTTCTTCTCCACTCAAAGCTAAGTACCCCGTTGGGGAAACTTTTTTCTTGCTCCACTCCGATGTCAGAAAAAGTTAATAATTGTATTTCATGTGGGAAGCAAGTACCTCATAAGGATTTTCATTCTTACTGTATTCCTTGCTTAGGCCCTGACCACGACGTAGCTAGTTGTCGGTTTTGTGCTAGATTCAATCAACGTACAATTAAGCAAAGGTACGATTTTGCTTTTCATTACTTCGGTAGGTGCTTTAACTACAAAATGTCGTCGGATACGGTTCCGGCCACCGGAGTTCACAAACGTCGCAAGGACAAAGACAGGCCTCCGAGGTCCAAATCTGATGATAGCACACAAGCGGAGCCAGCTTCAGGTTCGGCCGTCATCAGTGAGGCACTTTTGCAGCCCCTGTCGTCGGCCATTTCAGAACCGACGGCCGAAACGGACTCTCATGAGGAGCCAACCAGGCCTTTAAATATTTCTGTTGCAGGACCTTCGGACAATGCTCCTTCGGTTGAGTCCGGAGCCACTGTGCAGGTACCGGCTTCCAAAGGGGTTTTCAGGCCTACTCAGCTTCTAATAAAGGCAAAGCCTCCTCCTAAATCAAAGACTACAACACAGGCCTCCTCTGAACCGGCTCCCAAGTCACAGAAACAGTTACTCAAGATGGCGGAGGATTTACTTACTATGATTAGGGGTTCACATCCCCCTCCAGATAAAAGGCCAAGGCAGAATGTTTATTATGATTCCTCTGATCAAGCTTCAGTTTCTTCTTCTGATCAGGAATATTCTTTCCCTCCTTATGAGGATTCTGATGCTGAAGAATCCATTCCTTCAGCTTCTCCCCCTGAGGATTTCTCTTTTGGGGAAACTTTGCATGAAATGAGGGAACATTTCCATTGGGTAGGACAGGAATACTCGGAATCTAAGAAAAGACTGAGGGATTTTCTTCTTCTTCCCCAACATAGACCTCTGGCTATTCCTCCTGTTTTGGATATTGCGGACGATGCTTTTTCGGAGGCTAACTTAACCCCTGATTCTTTTCCTCCTGCTCCTGTTAAGTCTGATAGATATTACAGGGTTCCTGATTCCCATCAGTTTTTATACAAGAACCCTTCTGCTGACCCTGAAACCATTTCTCAGGGTCCTAAGGGAGTTGAGGCTGCTTCTGCCAAAAATCCCATTCCTACTGAAAAGGATTCTCGATCCTTAGAGAAATGGGGCAAAAAGGTGTACACTTCTGCTACTTTGTCCATTAGAGCCTTAAACTGTCAGTTTCATATGTTTAAATACCAGCAATTTATCTTGTCTGTTTTAAAACAAAAGCTTACTTCCATTTCTGCCTGTGCAGATGATAAGGAATTAAATGACTTGTTGCATGCCACTGAACAAGTTGGGAAGCATGGTTTACATTGTGGATTTGATGCCTTGGAGGCTTCTTGTAGGGCTGCGGCCTCTGGCACAGTTATTAGAAGGCATGCATGGCTAAAGGAACAGAATTTGCTTGAACAAGTAAAGGCTAAATTATTGGATGCTCCTGTTCAGCATAATGTTTTATTTGGATCAAAAGCTGAAGAGGTGATTAAAAAGATGGAGGATAAGGCGAAATCCATGCAAACAGTTAAAGATTTCTTACAAGTACAGCCTCCTAGATTTAGCAGGAATTGGCCTTCAAAAAATTGGTCCTTACCCTCATCAGACAGGCCTCAGAGGGGGTAGATATAGACGCTCCAGAGGAAGGCCTCAAACACAAGCTTCTTATAGACCAAGACAGTGGTCTGCTTCCACCCCTAGGGGAGGAGAGGACAGGTCACAAACTCAAAGGAAACAAACTCAATGACTCCCTCTGTTGGGCTACAGGAATTTCTTACCTGGAAGCCCCTCTCGGAGCAAAACTTTCTCTTTTTTTATCAAAATTGGACTCAAATAACCCAAGACAAGTGGGTTCTGGATGTGATTTTAATGGGTTACAAATTCCATTTTCATACCTTGCCAAAGTCAAGCGGATGGCCAGACCTTCCAAAACATCAATGGACGGAGGTTTTAAACCAGGTGGAAGCTCTTTTGGCTATGACTGCCATAGAACCGGTTCCACTTTCAGAGATGGGAAAAGGTTTTTACTCAAGGCTCTTTCTAGTCCCAAGGAAGCAAAACTCATGGAGAGCCATTCTGGATCTGTCGGTCTTGAACACCTTTCTAGAGATTCCAAAATTCAAGATGCTTACTCTACAGCAGCTACTTCCAATGCTGTCCAAAGATGCATGGATGGTAACTTTGGATTTAAAGGAGGCATATTTACACATTCCCATCAGGCAGGATCGCAGAAAATACCTCAGGTTCAAGGCCGGATTGAGGCACTTTCAATTCTGTGCGCTGCCCTTTGGATTGTCTACTGCGCCCAGGGTCTTTACCAAATGCCTGGCTCCAGTAGTAGCTTACTGCAGACTCAAGGGAATACAAATTTACCCTTATCTGGACGATTGTCTAATTCAGGCAGACAGCAAGGATGTCTTACTTCAGCATCTAGAATTTGTACAGAACCTTCTCAAGTTCCTGGGATTCTCTGTGAACATAGTCAAATTTAACCCCTTCACAACAGATAACTTTTCTGGGTGCACTTTTAAACACCACAACCCAGATGGCATTTCTGACATCCGAAAAACAATTACAGCTGGCTTCAACTTTCAGAACATTGGCAACTTTAACTCAGCTATCTGCAAGGAAATTCCTGCAGGCTTTGGGTTACATGGCCTCCTGCATCCTTCTCGTACCATATGCAAGACTACACATGAGGAAAATACAGTGGTACCTAAAAAGTGTATGGTCTCAGCATTGCCACAGTTTGGACATACTGATCACCGTCCTTCCTTGCCTTCAAAAGGAATTTCTTTGGTGGTCCAGGGCATGTGCTCTAAACAAAGGGAAACCCTTCCGTCTGCCTTCTGCCACTCAGATTCTAACCACGGACGCCTCGGATTATGCTTGGGGAGCCCATTTTCAGGGCAATTGTCTGCAGGGCCTTTGGACAAAGGATCAGAAGCACCTGCATATCAATTTAAAGGACATGTTAGCCGTTCAGACAGCTCTATTGGCCTTCAGGAATCTCTTACAACCAGGACAACTACTAATACGGACAGACAACACCACAGTTATGTGGTACATAAACAAGCAAGGGGGATCTCATTCCTACCCCCTTTGCAGACTAGCCATGGATCTATGGAACACAGCTCTAGCTTGCAATCTGGATCTTCAAGCTCAGTTTCTACCAGGGAAACAAAACTTCCTGTCAGACAGTCTGAGCAGAAACCTTTCGGACCCACACGAGTGGATGCTGGACACCAAAATATTCAGGATGATAACAGAAGTCTGGGGATGTCCTCACATAGACCTCTTTGCATCCCATCTCAATCAACTACCGAATTTTTGCACCAGGACTTTCCACAGAAAAGCTTGGAAAGTGGATGCCCTGTCATTCAGTTGGAGGAACCTCTCCGGATATGCCTTTCCACCTCTTCTTCCACGGGTCTTATTGAAGATAAAACAGGACAAGCCCAAGATGATAATCTTGCTGGCTCCAAATTGGCCTCGGCAGTTTTGGTATCCAACTCTAAAAAACCTATGTCGGGAGCCCCCTTGGGTCCTACCTCAGTCTCCGAACCTTCTGTCCCAACATCAGGGTCAGGTTCTACACTCTCATGTCAGAACTCTCAGCCTGGCTTCCTGGTTAATCCAGGGCTTTTGATTTCTTCTGTTCTACCCAAGCAGGTTATGGATGTCATTTTAGAAGCCAGACGTCCTAGCACTAGAAAATCTTATGCAGGAAAATGGAAAAGATTTTGTTCTGGATGCAGGCTGAGGATTCTGATCCTTTTCTTCCTAACATTTCCTTAATTTTACTTTACTTGACAGATCTCTTACGGGTCTCTCTTTCTCTTCCATTAAGATACATGCTTCGGCTATTTCTGCTCATTATATACAGACCCTCCCATCTTTTCCCACCAGCTCATGAGACAGTTTCTCAGAGGTGCTAAGAACTTAAGACCTCCTAGATCTCCTCCCATTCCTGCCTGGGATCTCAACTATGTTTTGGAAAAACTAACCTTGCCTCCTTTTGAGCCTGCTGGTTCTTCTGACATCAAGTTTTTATCTTGGAAGACCGCTATCTTGTTAGCCCTAACCTCTGCCAGGAGAGTTTCAGAGTTACAAGCTCTTATGGCTGTGGAACCTTATATTATTTTTCACCAAGACAGGGTATCTTTGAGGACTAATCCTACTTTCATATCTAAGGTGGTTTCCAAAGTGGCTTTAAATCAAACTATCCACTTGCCAACTTTTTTCCCCACTCAAAATAAAGGGGAAAGGATCTTACATTCCTTGGATGTACACAGACAACTACGTTTTTACCTGGACAGAACCAAGGACTTCAGAAAATCAGAACAATTGTTTGTTTCTTATGCTTCAAGCTCCCAAGGTAAAGCCATTTCAAAACAAACCATTTCTAAATGGATTGCTCATGGAATCAGATTTTGTTATTCACACCATGGAAAGCAAATCACACGGAGTATACGGACTTATTCCACCAGAGCTGCTGCCACTTCTGCGGCCTTCCTCAAGGGAGTTCCTACCAAGGACATTTTGGAAGCTGCAACTTGGAGTTCAGTGCATGCTTTTTCTAAGCACTACAATCTACCTCTCTACTCTAAGTCTAGGGCAGGCTTTGCCTCTACAGTCTTGCAGGGCCTTTTAGCCGCCCCTTCTTCTTTGTGACCACCTCCCTTTCTTTCAGCTTTGGGATTCTACCCTACAGTCATGACTGCAACAGTGAAACACGATGAACATAGTACAGTTGTGTACACCTACCATAAATGTAGATGTTCGAGTGTCTTCACTGTTGCAGTCTGGGTTTCCCTCCCTCCTGTCCCCTCTTATTTTTATGCATTTCCTTTTTTCACCATTCTTCTGAGGTGTATTTGCAAAGGTTATGGGACCTTTTTCATTTTGGGACTCCTGACATCTGGGGCAAGAAAAACTGGAGAAGATGGCGTCGGCTGTCAGCTTTATACTTCTGGCGCTGTGACGTCAGGGAGCATGGTTGAACAGCCGACGCCGGACCCAGACTTTGGGATTCTGGCCGACCGAGGGCTGCCTGCCAGCAGGGGAGAACCCTACAGTCATGACTGCAACAGTGAAGACACTCGAACATCTACATTTATGGTAGGTGTACACAACTGTACTTTCTCAGCTGCCTGCACCCATGAAACAGTCTGGATTCTGTACTGTGCATCAGACCCACTAAATTATCTACAAATAATCCATTACCAAAACCTGTGGTTATTTCCCCAGAGGCAGGCAAAGGTGAGGAGGTTATTCAGTCTCAAGCACATTGATGCAGTAAGTACAGTCCCAGGGAGACCAAGGCAGAAACGTTTATACTTTGGCTACTCTTATTTATGGTTGTAAATTACTTAATTGTTTAAGTACCAGTGTGGGGTCCAGACTCTGGTAGCAGACTTGCCTTCAGAAATGCAGGATGAGACTCTAACATCCTTTAAGATCTGTGATTTCAGTGGGAAATGCACTAAATATGGTTATGCTGTGGTGAATGTATCTGGAGCACTTGATAGCATGTTTGTTCCCAAATGCCATACATGGTTTATAGTCCCATCATTGATGGAGGATGATGGGGGAGAACTTTTTTAAATGCCCCCCCCCCCCCCCCCCCGAAAGAATATCTTTTTGAGAAACCTTTGCTGGAAGTATTCAAGAAAAAAATGAAGGAAATGTTCACACAGATGGAAGTAGCTTTTTCATCCCACAGTTCTTAGCACAGTAGTTTTTAGCCTTCCAGGCTGACCATTTTGTCAGAAGTCAGTCTAAGGATCTGTAAAATGGGTATAGCAGTACAAAGGGATTGGTAAAATGGGGAGCCAGGTTGGAAGTTTTTTAGCTGCTGAGTCAAATGTCCTCCTTCCAATCTGCTGCACTTGCCATATTTGGGAGGCAGCTTTAGCCACTTTACTGGCACTTAGGCAGACATTCAGACATCTGAGTATTGAGCGTTATTGAATCTACCCCACCCTTCATGAAGATGCCACCAATACTTGACAAGTTGGGTGAACCTCACATGGGTTTTCATGCAGATGTTACTAGATTGGGGGCAATAGAGCAGGAGGAAGAGTTAGATTTCTTCTGCCTATTTTTAGTCTCAAAAAGATGCCATGGGGATTGATTCTGGACCTGCCATACTCTATATATTCTTAAAAGTACCCAAATTCAAGATACTTACTGTGCACCTGCTGTTCTTGCTTCCTTTGGGCCTTTTTGGTCACATGACCTGTATGATGTGTGTACATTACTTTTCATATTGCCAGTTCTCATGGACCAAAGGAGGCTTCTTGGATTGTATTAGTCTAACTTGCTTCCTTTTCCTTCTCATGGTCTTAGGCATGGAGGATTTGCAGACTGTCTAACCCTGTTGGGTGCCTTCCTGAAACTTAGAGGTCAACATCTAGCTGTAATTGGATGACGGTCTGCTACAGGTTCAATCACAAAGCCTAATACTGGACAGTCACAACATGACCATGAACTATCTTCGTGCACTTTTTCAGTCCACCTACTCATATCAAGCTTTGACAATATCAAGATCTTTCGGGGGTTTGGCTTTGAACATGCTTGTATGGAGGTCTGCTTCCCAAAGAAGAAATCGCTTGCCTTAGCTTTCAAGCCGTGAGGGAATCGTGGGATACCCAGAGACTCCTTGAAGGCCTTGGACATGTGGCGTCAACCCTTCTTATGGTTTTGCAAATCTTATTGCATTTGCAAAATTTCCAGTGGTTTCAGAGGGCTTCCTGGATCCAACACTTACCACATTTAGAATACCCAGTGTTCAAAGGAGTTGAAGTGATGGATAGATCACTTGTGTAAGAAAGGAGGAGACTGTTTCCCTGCCTGAGCTTTTCCAGTTCTTCACGGCATATTCCTTAGATTTTGTAAGCTGTGCAGTAGGAAACCCTTTTGGTCCCTAAGGGTCAAAAGGGTGGAAAAATGTGGTTCTGCAAATCACAGGGAGTCGTGCCTGACGCAAGAGGTCAGTTCCCCCCTAGAGGCAGTGGGGGGAACAACAACAGACGCCGCCCTAGAGGCAGAGGAGGTCCACAGAACCAGGGTAGCAGAGAGCCTCTCTCTGATAAACCCTTCCAGCATCCCTGAGAAGCTGCCCGACTGTCCACCTTTGGAGGCAGTCGGGGGAAGATTATCGCTGTACCCAAAAGCCTGGCTTTCTCTCACACAAGACAAATGGGTGCAGTCGATTATATCCGAGGGTTACAAAATCCCTTCTATCCACACCCCAACTCAGCCAAAAGGACCCCTCCCAGACGTTCCACCCAGTCTAAGGGAACAAGCAGTACTAGAAATATCAAAACTGCTAACAAAAAGAGCCATCCAGCCAGTCCCAGCAGACCAACTAGGATCCGGAATCTGCTCAAAGTTCTTTTTGGTACCAAAAAAAACAAGGGACTGGAGGCCAATATTGGATCTCAGCAGACTAAACAAGTCTGTGAAAAGAACAAAGTTCCGGATGGTCACGCTACAGTCCATTCTACCCTTTCTGGGCCAGGACAATTGGATGTGCTCAGTGGACCTTCAGGATGCGTACCATCACATCAAGATGCACAGGCGCTCCAGAAGGTTTCTCCGCTTCCGACTAGGGACCAGTCACTATCAATTCAGGGCCCTGCCCTTTGGTCTCACTACAGTCCCCCCGAGTGTTCACCAAATGCATGGCAGTGGTTACGGCTCACCTGAGACGTCAAGGATTCCAGGTGTTTCCATATCTAGATGACTGGCTCCTTATTGCCACCACCAGGCATCAGCTTCTTCTTGCCAGAGATTACACCATTCAAACTTGCAAAGGGCTAGGTATCTCCATAAATTTCGAAAAGTCTGCCTTGTCAGTCTGTTACTTTCATAGGCGCCACTTTGGACACCGTACAGCTCTCAGCAAAGTTAACAGACCAAAGAGTTTTGGATATTCGGAATCATGTGCACATCCTCCTTCAGAGCAAGAGGATCCAGGCCAGGTTTGTCCTAAAAGTGTTAGGTCTCATGGCGGCGGCCATCACTCTACTCCCCCTTGCTTGTTTCTTCATGCGGCTCCTTCAGTGGATGCTATTCTCCCAGTGATTCTTCCAACAGCTTCCTTTGACACACAACATCTTAATAAGTCTGGTCTTACAAAAAAACACCTATCCTGGTGGATGGTCTCCCCTCAAGTCCTTCAGGGCAGACAGTTTGTTCCTCCCCCCCCGGTTGCCACGGTCACAACTGACTCCTCCCTGATCGGGTGGGGGGGGGGCATTTTCAGGGCAGGATGGTCCAGGGCACATGGCAATCTCTCGAATGCCACCTGCACATAAATGTCCTGGAGATGAGAGCAGTGCTTTTGGTGTTGCAAGCCCTCCAAGGCTCTCTTCCCTTCGGGACGATTGCGATTCAAACGGACAATATGTCCGTAGTGTGGTATATCAACAAGCAGGGCAGAACCAAGTCCTATCCCCTATGTCGAGAGGCACTCAGACTTTGGCAGTGGGTGATCTCTTCTCAGCGGTTTCTGATAGCAACGCATATCCCTGGGAAGTTCAACATCATAGCGGATAGGTTAAGCAGAGCTATTCTCATGCCACACGAGTGGTCTCTCAAGCAGTCAGTAACAGAGGAGATTTTTCAGAAGTGGGGTCTACCTTGCTTCAATCTTTTTGCAACACCTCAGAACAGCAAGTGCCATGACTTTTTCACTCTATTTCCCCTTCCAGGCCATCCCCCCAGAGATACTCTAGTCCACGATTGGCCTCGGGGACTTCTATATGCTTTTCCCCCCTTTCCATTAATCACTCAGTTGATTCAGAAAGCTACCGCCCTTGAGAGCTAAGATGATCCTCATTGCCCCTTATTGGCCTCGACAAATATGGTTTCCGTTCCTGCATCGTTATCTTTTGGAGCAGCCTTGGCATCTGGACCCAGTGCCAGATCTTTTGGTCCACCAGTCGGGACAGCTGCACCAATCCCTTCAATCTCTCAACCTCACAGCTTGGTTGCTCCACTTCCAACCCTAGCCAGGCTTCCCCTTATTTCCAGTTCTGTGCATGACATTATTATAGCTTCCCTTAAGTCCTCTACCAGAAGGATTTATACTAGTAAGTGGAAGCGTTTTTCCTTCTGGACAAGTGCTAGGAATATAGATTCCTTTACTGCTCCTATTCAGTCAGTTCTAGATTTCCTAGCCGAACTTTTTCATTCAGGCTCCTCATCCTCCACAGTCAAAGTGCAGTTAGCGGCTATTTCAAACTTTCACATAGGCTTATCGGACTCCAGCATCATGTCCCATAAGCTTTGTAAAGCCTTCCTAAAAGGAATCTTTTTACTCATGCCACCAATCAGAGATCCCCCACCGCAGTGGGACTTAAATTTAGTCTTAACATCCTTTATTCTCCCTCCCTTTGAACCTGCGGCTTCTTGTCCTTTGAAATTGCTCTCTTGGAAAACTCTCTTCCTAGTCGCCATAACATCTGCTAGGAGAGTATCAGAACTTCATGCCCTTTGCATTCGTCCCCCTTATCTAGTTTTCCACAAAGACAGAGTCTCTCTCGGGACTAACCCGTCCTTTTTACCCAAGGTAGCTTCTGAGGCAAATTTAAATCAAACTATTGATCTCCCAGTTTTCTTCCCTAACTACTCCAACAGGGCAGAGCAAAAATTGCATTGTCTGGACGTTCATCGTCAACTCCGTTACTATCTGGACAGAACTAAACAAACCAGGAAATCTGAACAACTATTCCTGAACAACTATTTCTGTCCTATGCGGAAGGTAAGAAGGGCCTTCCAGTATCCAAAGTAACCCTTTCTAGATGGCTGTCCTCTGTGATTACCCTTACCTATAAGCTCAGACATCAAGAATTACCTTCTAGGCCAAGAGCCCATTCAACCAGAGCGCTAGCTACGTCAACAGCCTTTCAAGCTAGACTGCCAGTAGATTCTATTTGTTCGGCAGCCACATGGGCTTCTCCTCATACTTTTATCTCACACTACAAATTAGACATGGCCTCCAGAAACAGGGCAAATTTTGGTTCCACCGTTCTCAAGAGTCTGTTCCGATGAGCCACCCGGGATGAAGGTGCTAGGGACGCGGTCCCATCCAGCAAGAATGAAGGCGAGATTGACAACTTAACATTGAGAAGTTATGTACCTACCATAACGTTCCATGTTAGTTGTCTTCTTCTCGCCTTCTTTCTTGCATCCCACCCGCCTTCCCCCTAGCCTGGACAGACCGAAAGGATCCCCTTTTTT
This sequence comes from Protopterus annectens, assembly GCF_019279795.1. Taxonomy (NCBI): domain Eukaryota; kingdom Metazoa; phylum Chordata; order Ceratodontiformes; family Protopteridae; genus Protopterus; species Protopterus annectens. The sequence continues at coordinate 1,588,810,599 of NC_056743.1, forward strand.
TTCTTGGGAGGTCTTCACCTTACACAGTTTGAAGCCTATTTTTTGTTATCCTTTTTGGGTAGCTGTGAGTTCACTTAGTTACACTAGGAAGGTTTTCCTTCCCCTTCTCCCCTCGTTTTTAGGGGCTAGAATTGCTAAGGTTTTTCAACTACCAAACGAGATCTGGGTAATTGGCGCCTAGCATTATGGGATATAGGGTACCTCGAGCAGATAAAATCAGCTCTTGAGCTTTAGTATAGGCCAAGTCGGAGCCGAGGATCGGCTCCGAACCCATCCAGCAAGAAAGAAGGCGTGAAGAAGACAACTAACATGGAACGTTATGGTAGGTACATAACTTCTCATTTTATTGGCCATTTTGGGTCAGTTCCAAACTCCTTGATCTCCCTCTCTTAAAACCCTCTTTTGCATGTTTTTGCGCATAGCGCAACATCGGGCAGCGCCGCCTAATTGGGTTTAAACGATTCTGGCTCCACAAAGTCTGCTCTTCACTTTTTCCCTTAGAACTGCTCTCTCTCTCAAATTAAACACCATATTCTCATTCTAAGGCCCCTCACTGGTCCAAATAAGTAATCTTACAAGTTAGCACTAATAAAACCATAAGCACTACTTACTCTTATACTCTCTACGATTACCTTGTCCCCTATTGGTCCGTTTTAATTCAGTTCCCTATATTACTCTAGCATGTCCAAAGGTCAGTCAGTGGTTTCCTCTCCAGTCCAGCTGGTGAATCTGGGAATTTTGAGGCAATGTTACAACTGTCTCATGTACACGGACAACCCTCTCCTCCTCCAAACAGGTTCAAATATATGTGAGAGATGTAACCATATAGCCAAACTGGAGGCTGAGCTCTCTCATCTCAAAACAAGTCAGGAGGAGAAGGTAACCTCACACAACACAATTCCAGTATCATAGTCCCACCACAACAGCGACTCAAATGCACAAAAACATGCTCGGAGGCTCTAAATAAAAATCTACCTGAGCAACAGAGACCTCCAAAGCAGACATCCAAGCAAACGCTACCCCAAAACAAAACACGTACAACACATAGCACACAAAGTCAGTGTGCCATGCAGTCACAGCCCTTAAGGCTGAATAACACACCTGATACTCTTGTAATAGGTGACTGTATTGTCAGACACACTGACGTCCCGCTCACCAGGCTGAATAAAGAGAAGGTCACAGTGAGCTGCCTGTCGGACACTAGGATCCGCCACATAACGCAAGCACTCAGGTCACTCCAAATCAAATACAAATATGACCCTGTCATTGTACATCCTGGCGTGAATGACCTGAGACGTACCTCCCTCGACTACATGAAAAGAGACATAGAGGAGCTCTCTGATCATGTAGCCCAGGCCGGTATGACCCTGACCTTGAGCAGCATCTTACCCTCACCTAGAATGATGCCACAGTATAAAGACAAAATGATCGATTTTAACAATTGGCTAAAATTTTGGTGTCATTCAAAGGGGATCCAGTGTCTGTCAGCCTGGGATGACATGCTCGACAAGCCACGTTGCTTCGCTAGGAACGGCTTGCACCTGTCACCCCTGGGCTTTCGGATATTGGCAAAGGCTCTTGCCACCCCCATAGTGCCTTTTTTAGGCAAGGCTCAAAAGTCAAACCCATCTCCATAGACAACACAAGGAACAAGAAACTAAGGGTAATGCTGCTAAACGCCAGAAGTCTTTAACCTCAAGATGCATGCACTCGAAGCTCTCCTCAGTATGGAGAACATCGATATCTGTGCAGTGACAGAAACCTGGTCAAGGCTCCAGAGAGCACCCCAGCACTACCAGGTTATACCTCATATCATGCTTTTCGGCCCCAAAACCTGGATCGAACCACAAAATGAGGGGGAGTTTCCATATTTATCAAGGATATCCACACCTTCAGGTTAGTGGCATTGCACGAAGTATCGGAGACCATTCATGTGCAACTGACAGTGGGCAAGACTGCTTTTCAGTTTATAGCATCCTACAGACCACCCTCTCAGTCAGGAATCCCACTCGGCTTTCCTGAAAACATTGGAGAACATGAAGATCTCTCCGAACACCATTATATTGGGCGACTTCAACTACCCAAACATAGACTTGGGAGCATTACTCAAGCCCCAGCACCTTAGCCCAAAGGTTCCTGGAATTTATAAACTCAAATGCTATGGAACAACTAGTCACCACTCCCACAAGAGGGGAAAACATACTAGACCTGATTATTACCAACATGGGGACTCTATGCTCCATACCAGAAGTATATCCCTCATTGGTAAGATCAGACCATAAATTAATTTCACTGGATATCCACATCCCGACCCCACCCCCAGCCCAGAAAACCACAGTGAAAACTTCTCAAAAGCGAACTTCACACTTCTCAAAACCGAAGTGGAATCCTTCAAGGCCCCAGGGTCAGTGGAAACTACGGCCCAAACTGCAGAATCCTATATAAACGCATTCTACGGACATCTCCAGGAATGCATGGATCATGCTATCCCAAACAAAATCAAGACCCAGTCATCCAAAGGCAGGCGGCCAGTCTGGTGGACCCCAGCCTTAAATAAACTGTACAACAGAAGGAGGAAGCTACTACATGATAGAGCAAAATCCCTAAAAGGGAAGGCATCTCTAATCAGTACTAGCAAAAAATTACGATCCCTCATTAAATCCTCCAAGGCCAGCTTCAAGAGAAAAATTGCACAAGACACTAAAGACAATCATAAGGCTTTTTTCAGTTATGTTAGGAACCTGGGATGCAACTCCCAGACTTGTTCTGAGTTGATTCTAAGCGACAAAAAATACACTGAACCCACAGACATCGCCAATATCCTGGCAGACAGGTTCAGTGCAAACTCCCCCCACCAAAGAGCAAGTATCTATCCCGGCAGAGTGCAGCCTCCCAAACATCTCTGATGCTCGGGTGAAGGCCGCCCTCTCCAAAGCAAAAAACACTGCTTCCATGGGACCAGATGGCGTCCCGGGTTGCGTCCTACATGAACTCCAAGAAGAACTAATCCCTCAAGTAAAACTGTTGTACAGTCTCAGCCTCACTACAGGATATGTGCCCAAAGAATGGCGTACAGCAACAGTGGTCCCACTCCACAAAGGTGGCGCCTCTGCGGACCCTGGAAACTATCGCCCCATAAGCCTGACTAGCCTAGTCTGCAAGGCTATGGAGAGGATCATCATGGAACTCATAAACAAAGACATTGGGGACCTACATAACACTAGATCCTACCCAATTTGGCTTCGTCAAGGGCAGATCCTGCCTTTTGAACCTGGTCGACTTCTTCGAAACAGTCACCAAAGCCATAGATGAAGGGAAGGTAGTCCACACAGCCTATCTGGACCTCGCAAAGGCATTTGACACAATACCCCACTCGGGCATCATAGATAAGCTATCCAGCCTAAATATAAACCCCTATGTCACAAGATGGGTCCCAAACTGGCTCAAAGACAGAACCCACAGAGTCAGAGTTGCTGGAGCCATGTCAGACTCGAAACCGGTCACAAGTGGCGTCCCACAAGGTTCTGTCCTGGGACACCTCTTGTTCGGTATTTACTTTTCTGAGGTACAGGCCAACGTGGGAGGACTATGGCTCACCAAGTTCGCAGATGGCTGCAAACTGTGCGCCATAATAGACTCTCCAGCTGACACAAACATCCTTCAAAAAGGTCTCGCAGAGACGGATAACTGGTGCCAGAGCCATGGTCTAAAGCTAAATGCCAAAAAGTGTATAGTCATACCCTTTGGCAAAAACGATGTGCCCACAAATTACCACATAGGTGGTAACTCATTAAGTAGAGAGAAAGTAATTAGGGATCTGGGGACCCAAGTTGATAGCAATCTTTGACAACCACATTGCCAAAGTGGTTCGAAAGACCTTCTACATAGCCCACCTCATCATGAAAGGATTCACATCTAGATCAAGAGAGGTAATTGTGCCCCTTTATTCATCCCTCATCAGGCCCATCATAGAATACAATGCCCCCTTTGGGATGTACCTTACCCGACACCTGCAGCAATTAGAAAGACCCCAAAAGTACCTCACCAGGAGGATCAAGGGACTCAAACAGATGCCATATGCTGCTCGGTTAAAAAAAAACTCCAGCTCTACTCCGTTGCATACCGCCTACTTCGAGGCGATCTATGCCTGACATATAAAGCTATGTCCAACCCAGAATTAATGGACATGCTCCACCTCAGTAAATCTAAATCCCTTAGAGCCATGCGCTCGAGGGACTTGAACCTCAGCACGGAAATAAATAGAACATGCTGGGGGGACAGATTCATAACCCAGAGGCTCCCTTCGCTCTGGAATAGAATTCCAGTTCATGTTAGGCAGAGCACCTCACTGACTCTCTTCAAGAAGAATCTTGATGAGTGGATGGGGGATCGTAGGTTTGTCCCGGGGATTACTTCCGTGTCACTATTAGACAGAGGCACAGTAAACTAAACTTTAAAAAGGGCACAGTATACTCAAATCAAGGGGTGGCGTAAGCCAAACACAATCTGGCTAGGCTAATAAATGCCCCAGGGCAGATAGCCTAGTATGAACCTATGAACATTCTACCAGGGCTGCATCTGCCTCTTACAGCCTTTCTCAGAGGTGTCCCTACCAGGGACATCCTAGAAGCTGCTTCCTGGAGTTCTGTACATACCTTCACCAAGCATTACCACTTGCCAGTTTTTTCTAAATCCAGAGCTGGTTTTGCCACTGCAGACTTGCAAGGCCTTGTAGCTGGTCCTAATGCTATCTCATTACCTCCTCCCATCCTTAGCTTTGGGAATCTACCCAAATGTGATGACTGCAACAGTGAAACATGAACATAGTACAGGTGTGTACACTTACCATAACTGTAGATGTTCGAGAGTATTCAATGTTGCAGTCCTGGTTACCCTCCCTCCAGCCCCCTGAATTCTATTGACTATACCTCTTCTTGTTTACTATGCTTAAAGCTTTTTGGTGCATTTGCTTTTTGTTGGAGGTGTAACCTTGTATATAATTGCTTCCCATTATGGGGGCACCTGACATCTGGTGTAAGAAAAACTGATGTAATGGTGTCTGCTGCATGCTTTATACCCCTGACTACCTGACGTCATGGAAGATGAGACAGCAACTGACGCAGGACCCAATACTTTGATAATCAGGCTGACTGAGGGCTACTTCAAGCAGATAACCCAAATGTGATGACTGCAACAGTGAATGCACTCTAACATCTACATTTATATTAAGTGTACACAACTGTACTTTTCTCAACTTCCAATGATTGCCAGGCAGGAAAACCTCTCGTCCTCTTTGCACAGTATTCTTATTGCATCTCATAAATCGTCCACGAGACTAATCTATCTTAGTAAATGGAAAAGGTTCTCTCTATGGTCAGCGAATAAACAATTGGACCCCTTGTCAGCCCCAGTTTCAGTGGTTTTGGATTACTTATCACATCTTTTCCACTCTTGGGTGTCTGCCTCTACTATTCGTGTGCATTTAGCTGCCATCTCAAATTTCCACATTGGTTTTTAAGATTCTTCACTTGCGTCACAGAGACTCTGTAAAACTTTCTTGAAGGGGCTTATTCACCTAAAACCTCCCTTTAGAGAACCGGTACAACCTTGAGATTTTGCATTGGTTCTGCAAGCTCTAACAACCCCCCCCCTTGAATCTGCGTCTACATGTGATGTGAAATATCTCTCTCGGAAAACTTTGTTTCTGATTGCTATCACATCGGCCAGACTACTGTCAGAACTTCAAGCCTTCTGCATTAATCTTCCATAAGGATAGGGTATCAGTGAGAACTAATTCTTCCTTTGTACCAAAAGTGGTGTCAGAGCGGTCTATCAACCAATCTACTGATCTCCCTGTGTTCTTTCCTAACCACTCTAACAAGGGAGAGTATTGCCTGCACTCCTTGGATGTCCATAGACAGTTACATTTTTTTATCTGGACAGAACAAACTCTACCCGTTAATCAGACCAACTGTTTCTGGCCTTTTCTGGATCTAGACGAGGTCATCCTGTCTCAAAAGTTACATTGGCTTCATAGTTGAGAAATTGTATTACCATTATCTACAACAAAAACAACGTCACTTTGAGTGAAAGCACATTCTACAAGATCTATAGCAACTTTTGCAGCTTTCCATGCTAAGGCTTCCCTCAATGATATTTGCTCAGGTGCGAATTGGATCAAACCTCATACCTTTATTAATCATTACAAATTGGACTTTGCTTCCAGCGGTACAGCTTCTTTTGGCTCCATGGTGCTCAGGAATGTCCTTCCATGAGGGCTACCCAGGGATACAGGTAGCTGGGGACTCTGTCCCATCAGTAAGGAATGAACGAAGATTAACAACATCAGATCAAGAAGTTGTCTTACCATAACGTTCCATCTGTGTTGTTGATCTTCGTTCATTCATTACTTCCCACCCTCTGTCCCCCATCCAGAGGTTCCTGGTTGATCTGATATACTCCTTTATTGTAGGTCTGTTATGACCAGAGGTAGCCTCTACTTTTATCTATCAACTTGCAAACTCGATCTGAGGGAACAGGGAGCAGGGCATTCTGGGTAGGATCTTGGCTCGAGTTTTTGGCTGACACAAGCTTGATATTTGGCCGGCTCTGTTCCGAGGACAGAACAGATAACCCATCAGTAATGAATGAACGAAGATCAACAACACAGATGGAACGCTATGCTAAGACATAACTTCTTTTTTTCGTTGTGCGTAGCTTTTGTACAGGGAAAGGAAGGCAAACATTCAGTAAACAGACACTCAACATGGTTAGCAAAACGCATTGTCTTCTGTTATGATGGGAAAGGCAGTTCCCTACAGGAATAGGTGAGAGCACATTCTTTTGCACAGCTTTGACATCTGCAGCCTTTTGATGCATGTCTTGACCCAGACTGTGAGAGGTGATTACTAGTTAGTCAGTCCATGCATTATAGCCTGGATGCTCTCCAGGGTAGAGAGAGTGAAGTAGCAAAACTAGAAGTATTCTTTGAGGAACCAACCAAGCCATTTGCTGGTGGTAGTTCCTGTCACCTCTTATTGCCTTTAGAGATGATATAAGAATGTTTTGAGTACTACTGCAATAGTCACTGGATGATTAACACAGTTCAGTTGTGTACTGTGAGAACTTGCTGTAATAGCATAGCAGATATTTTAGTAGGATCATTGTTGCAGTAATAGCTCCCACCTGCTTCTGCCCTCAGTTTAACCCTTCATTCACCAACTGCTCAAGTTAACCATCTCACGAAAGGGCAGGATACCATAAAGGGGGACTGTTTTCTTAACTGCTGTAATAGTTAAAACTGACTCTTCCACTTAACCTTTGTGAATTTTTCTGACAAAAAAAATGGAGTATATTTTACTGGAGTGCGGGCGGTTGGAGGTGTATGCCTGTGCTCTGATGTATGCAAAGTACTGGTGTTAAGCCAGTAGTGTGGACATCAGCTTGAGGTTGATTTACATACGTTATGAACAGAATTGCAGCAGTTGACTCTGGAATATCAGTTATGATTAGTTCTCCCACTGCTGTATTTTGCTTTTCAAAGTTAGAGGACTTCTGTTATGCCAAGGCACAGTGCTCGCAGTCAATCCTACATAGCTGCCTTGTATTTTTTGCTGCAGTAAGTATAAGTAAAATGCAAGTTAGGGATGCTGCTGCTGTTTATTCCATTTACAGAAACTCTTCAGTACAAATTTGAAGTAAATGTGGGACAGCAAGTACGCTGTGCAATAATTTCATGTAAGAAAGGTATTTAAATCTGATAATTTAGAATTTCAGTTGAAAGTATATAAAAATGATTTGTAGCTCTGCTAGCTGTTGTATACAAGCCTGAGAAGCAGTTTCAATGCAGATTATAGAACAAGATTTGGAGCACTTTTGGTTCACTGTTGAATGAATTGTGTTGAAGTAGGCCTTTTGGAGCTCTCTAGATTATTCAGGGTAGGGACATTACTTGATGGGCCCTGATAAGGTCTGAATTTTTGGCTTTTGAACTTAAGCAACGTGCTAGTGTTTTGTATGTAAAGATTACTGTTCAGCTTGCAGAGTGTCTTGGTTCATTGGGGTTTAGGCAGTATGTAATGTGGAGAATCCCAGTCAGCTTTACACTGGGTTCTTGAGCTCACAAGTTGCATCTGACTCTTGAGTGACCTAGCAGCTAGCTACCACCATCCTGGAGGTTTGCAAAACAAACCTTGTCACACACGCGCACAGTTAAACCTGCACACAAATGACTCTAGTCCATTTACTCCTTGTGTTTGGAATGTAACAGGAAACTGGATCTGCCAGAAATAACTCTAACAAATGCAGACATAGCATGCAGACTCTGAACAGAAGTCACCGCAGCCAAGAACTGAACCAGTGAACCTTTTGCTGTAACCTGGTTTAATTGGCATTTATTTGAATTAAAATGAAAAACGGGAGTTGTATGACTAGAATGAGTATCAAAGCGAGCAAATTGCTAACTTAACATTGATCACTTGTAACTTTTGCCATAGTAGAATCAGTTTTCTATATGGTCAGAAAACAAGTCTGCCCTAAAATGAAAATAGATTGCTTGATTTCTTCAGTCACTTTGTTAGTTTTAATCTGCCATCACTGGCAGTGCAGCATTAAAGTGCTGTGTTTGTGTAACTACCGTGTAGCATACTGAAGCTAGGGCGACTAGGTAATTTACCATCAAAATACATTTTTTGTATTTCTGAACATCCTTTCTGTTGCTTTCCAGATTCTTTGGTACACCCACTCTTTTCTGTGTTTGTGTTAAGTCCTCCTTTAGTTCCTTCCTGTTTCCCATCTAAGCATACATTGGAGGAGACTGTCTGTTTCCAGCATGTTTGTTCCTAGTACTGAGAAATTTCTCTTAGAAAAGGCTGCTTTGTGCATCTGTCTACCCCTCTGTAGCATGCAGGCTTTGGAATGGATAGCACTGAGCATGACCTGTGAATGTTACTTTATATTTTTATGTGGAAACTAACCATGTCTATATGGGAGGGAAGAGGGGGAACCAGATTACTGAGGATCTGTGAATTGCGATTAGCATGTACATTGGAAGCTTTAAAAATGTGTGTGACTTGCATCATTTTAGTACATTATTTTAAGAAATTGGAGGCATAAAGAGTAAAACTTGAGTGTTACGTTTGTACTCCTATTTTAGCTTAATAGGCAGAAGTGTTTCTCTTAAAATAAATCCAAGCATATTTTGCCCACATCTTTAATGTTGAAGTGGATACACAAGATTTGGTAAGGACTCTAAGAATGAATATTCATATGTACAAAATGCATTTGTTTGACGAAAAGTATTTGTATGTAAAAAGCATGTTTCTAGCTCATTGAGGTGTGTGTAAACTTAAATTTGGGGAAAAAAAGCAAGATTTATAACGGTGTTGTGCTGACATTTACCCTACTCTTGTTGGAGAAAAGTCAGATGTCCTTCATGGATGCATCTGCAGTCATAACAAGTGGGTTGTCCTGTCGTCAGGCAGCCCTGCAGTCGGCCGGATTCCAAAGTCCGGGTCCGGCTTCGGCTGATGTCGCACTCCTCCCGACGTCATCTCTGTTGGTCTTCGGGTATAAAAGCATCAGCCGACGCCATTTTCCTCCGTCTTTCTTGCCACGTGGCGCCCGAAGCAGAAGCTGTTCGCAAGTGCCGGTCGGTCGGATCCAGAGATTACTTCTACCGAATACTACTTCGAAGACTTCTAAAGCTAAGTACCCCGTTGGGGACTCTTTCTTGCCTCAGCCGATGTCAGAAAAAGTTAACAATTGTTTAACCTGTGGGAAACAAATACCTCATAAAGATTTCCACTCATACTGTCTGCCTTGTTTAGGCCCAGCCCACGACGTAGCAGCCTGTTCGGCCTGTGCTTCTTTTAACCGACGAACGCTTAGGCGCCGGTCGGAGTTTGCAGAACAGTTTTTCGGTACTGATTTTGCGTACATTATGCCGTCGGATCCTCCGACTACCCCCAAAAAATGCAAAGATAAAGACCGACACTCGCGGTCCGCGGTTTCGGCCGAAACCACGGTAATGCAAACCGCGAGTGTCTCTGTTTCGGCCGAAACCGAGAAAACTGCTCAAAGTACAGCTGAACCTATTCTAACAACTGAGGCCCCTGCTACAACTCTTGAATCGACCTCAGAAATTTTACCCACTACGGTGGTTGACTTATCAGACACCATCCCCTTGGATGTCTCTACCCCAGCACGTGGTGCTGCTAGGCCTCCAGCTGCCATGTCCATTAAGGCCTTCGCCAGGGCTAAAGCAGCCAAGACTACTAAATCAGTGCCTGTTAAACCCCCCACATCCAGGCCCTCTTCTAGTTCTCAAATGCTTTCTTTGGCAGAAGATTTAATTTCCTTAATTAGAGGATCTCAACCTCACCCAGACAGGGCCTCTCAGCCCCCTGAGAAGAGACCTAGGGCAGAGCCCCCTGAGCCAGTTTCTACTGATGATTCTGCTGATGAATCAGACATAACTGATCAGCCTGAGGCTCCCTTCTCCAATTTTGAAGATTCGGATGCTGAAGAATCCATTCCAGCTGCTTCCCACCAGAAGAATTCACCTTTGGGGAAACCTTGCATGCCAGGCGAGAACAGTGCCAATGGCAGCAACAGGATTGGTCAGACGCCAGAAAAGACTTAGGACCTTTCTGCACCTCCCACAGCAAAGGCCCTTAGCTATACCTCCTGTTCTCTCTGTGGTGGATGATGCTTTCAATGATGTTTGCTCCGCTCCAGATTCTTTACCCCAGCCCCTGCCAAACCAGACAGATTTTACAGGGTGCCAGATACTCATCACCACCTTTACAAGGCCCCACTTGCAGACCCAGAAACTATATCCCAGGGTCCCAAGGCAGTAGCCGACCACAGCTAAAACCCTATTCCTTCTGAAAGGGAAGCAAGGTCACTAGACAGATGGGGTAAAAGGTCTACACTTCAGCTACTCTCTCAGCTAGAGCTTTAAACTGTCAGTTTCACATGATACAATACCAAGAGTTTATGCTTGATCAGTTAACTAAAAACTAACCACTGATGAATCTCTTGATAAGAAATATGTATTAGAGATGGTAAATAACATACAACAGGTTAGCAACCATTCCTTAAAATGTGGCTATGATGCACTGGAGGCTTCATTTAGATCAGCCATGACAGGCACAGTGATAAGAAGGCATGCATGGCTAAAGGAACAAGCTTTACCGGATCATGTTAAAGCTAAGTTGCTAGATGCTCCTATGGACAAGACAAGTCTGTTTGGTACACCTGCCCAGCAGGTTATGAAGAAAATGGAAGAAAAGGCAAAATCTGTTCAAACTGTTAAAGATTTCTTGCAGGTTCAACCCCAAGGTTTAGCAGGAACTGGCCTGCCAAAATTGGTCCTTTCCTGACTCCACAAAATTTCAAAGGGGTAGAAATAGACGTTCCAGAGGCAGAAACCAATCCAGAGGAGGTGCCTACAGAGGACGACAGTGGCAAGGTAACAACAGAGGCACAGACACAGCTACTGCCACTACATCAGCACAACCGCAGTGACTTAATCCTAAATCCGCCTACCAGGGAACAAATAGCAGCCCTCTAGGCGGAAAGTTAACCTTATTTTCAAAGAACTGGCACTACATAACAAAAGACAAGTGGATTTTACAAACCATAGATCAAGGTTACGGTTTCACTTCCACACTTTACCAGTCAAAAGAGGAATGCCAAATCTACCTCCAAATCAAAAAACAGAGGCTCTACGCCAGATAATGGAGTTAGCAAACATGAGAGCTGTGGAAAGAGTGCCAACAGCAGAACAAGGAAAGGGGTTCTACTCCAGACTATTCCTAGTTCCAAGAAAGGAAAAAGTTGGAGACCAATTCTCGACCTGTCCACCTTAAATACATACATCATTGTCCCAAAATTCAAAATGCTGACCCTACAGCAACTTCTTCCCATGCTGGGCAAGGAGTCTTGGCTGGTAACTCTAGATCTCAAGGAGGCATACCTGCACGTCCCCATTCGACCAATCTGCAGAAGATACCTCAGATTTCTTGCAGGATCAGAGCACTATCAATTCTCAGCATTGCCCTTTGGCTTATCTACTGCGCCCAGAGTATTCACAAAATGCCTGGCATCAGTAATCGCCCATTGCAGACTACAGGGAATTCAAATTTACCCATACCTGGACGACTGCCTGCTACAAGGGGACAACAAAAGCAAGCTGACAACAGATTTACAAAGGGTCATTTACTTGCTACAAGGACTGGGATACACAGTCAATTTACAAAAGTCAAGACTGATACCATCCCAAACAAGGACTTTCTTGGGCTGAATTGGACACAGTACAACAAATAGCATTCCTGACTACAGAAAAACAAAAAGAACTTCCTCTTTACTTCTTGGCACTAACAAAACTGAACAAGTTAACGGCAAGAAAAGTTCTACAGGCCTTGGGCTTCATGGCTTCATGCATAATCTTGGTCCCATTTGCCAGACTACATATGAGGAAACTACAGTGGTACCTAAAGAATTTATGGTCCCAACACAGACACAGTCTAGAAACAGAAATCCCACTAATTCCATGCTTAAAACAGGAGTTCCTATGGTGGGCTCAGGCATGCCAGTCAAATCCAGGCCTACCCTTTCGCAGATGTCAACCAAGCCAAACCATCACAACAGACGCTTCAGACCTAGGATGGGGGGCCCACATGCTGGACAAATGCGTGCAAGGATTGTGGACACAGGATCAACTTCACCTGCACATCAATCTAAAAGAAATGCTGGCAGTAAAACTGGCTATCCAAAAGTTCAAACCATTTCTCAAAGAGGGCCAGTTGATGATAAGGACAGACAACACCACAGTCATGTGGTACATCAACAAACAGGGAGGCACTCATTCATACCCCCTATGCAGAATGACCCTGGAGCTGTGGACCCTGGCACTCAGCTACAACATTCAGTTACAGGCAATATTTGTACCAGGGAAAGACAATACTCTGGCAGACATATTAAGCAGAACCACTTCGGATGCCCACGAATGGAAGCTGCACCGGACATCTTCAAGACCATCTCGAAGAAATGGGGAATGGCACAGATAGACCTATTTGCATCAGCTCTCAATTACCAACTCAAAAATTCTGCACAAGGACATTCCACCCACTAGCATGGAAAGTGGACTCACTCTCCTTCAACTGGAAAGGCCTAACAGCATATGCATTCCCACCTCTTCCTTTGATACACAAGGTACTGCTAAAAATAAGGGAAGAACGTCCAAGGATAATCCTGATAGCTCCAAACTGGCCAAGACAACACTGGTACCCACTACTGAAGAGCATGTCTCGAACAATATGTGGCCAATACCACTGATGCCTTTGATGTTAACTCAGAACAACTACAGCATCATACATCCAAACCTAAAAACGCTGCAACTGACTGCATGGAACATCACATAGCAGCAGCTAATCCAGAACTTTCCCAAAGAGTTAAAGACATTATTCTTGAAGCACGCAGACCTTCAACAAGAAGGAACTATGCTGGAAAATGGAAAAGGTTTGTCATTTGGAGTACGGAAAGAGGAAAAGATGTGTCAAACATAGATATGCCTAACATTCTGGAGTATCTGGCCGAACTTCTTCATTCAGGCCTGTCCTACTCCTCCATCAAGATACATGCATCAGCTATTTCAGCAGAATACAGCTTTGATCCACCTGTTTTTTCGCACCCTTTGCTCAGGCAGTTCCTCAGAGGAATCAAGAATGTAAAACCTCCAAGGAAACCACCATTACCAGCTTGGGATTTAAAATTTGTGCTAGAAAAGTTGACACTATCACCCTTTGAACCAGCAGCAACAGCAGACCTACAACACCTGTCATGGAATACTGCTTTCCTACTGGCAATTACTTCAGCAAGGAGGGTTTCAGAACTACAGGCCTTAATGGCAGTGCAACCCTTCCTAATCTTCCACCAAGATAGTGTCCTTGAGGACTAATCCTACATTTATGCCCAAGGTGGTATCCAGAGTGTCTTTAAACCAGGCAATCCACCTACCTACCTTCTTTCCCAACCCACAAAACAGAGTGGAAAGCATACAGCATACCTTGCATGTACATAGACAGCTACGCTACTACTTGGACAGAACAAAAATAGCAGAAAGACTGACCAACTCTTTGTAGCCTATGCAACAGGAAGGGAAGGAAAAGCTATTTCCAAACAGACAATCTCCAAATGGATAGGAAATTGCATACGATACTGTTACTCCTTCCATGGAAAACCAATTCCACAGAACATAAGACCTCATTCTACAAGGGCAACAGCCACTACCACAGCCTTCTTACGAGGAGTGGCAACCAAAGACATTATTGAGGCGGCTACTTGGACCTCCGTGCATACATTTGCCAAGCATTATAATTTGCCTCTTTATTCCAGATCCCGAGCAGGGTTTGCCACTGCTGTACTGCAAGGGATCCTAAACACACCATAATCTTCTTTTATCCTCCTCCCCTAGTTGGCTATGGTATTCTACCCACTTGTTATGACTGCAGATGCATCCATGAAGGACATAGTACAGTTTTGTACCTACCATAAATGTAGATGTCCGAACTGGATAGCATCTGCAGTCAGGATTACCCTCCCTCCTTACCCTCTGTGGTACTCCTAGGGTGTTTACCCTCCTAATAGCTAGCTTTTGGGGGGGGGGTCTTTTATGGTGTATTTGTTTGTATATATGTACATATATGCTTATTGCTGTGTTTACCTCTATCTATTTGGAAACATTGGCATCTATCCAAATTTTTAGCCTGCAAGAGGGCTACTGGCATCTGGGGCAAGAAACACTGAGGAAAATGGCGTCGGCTGATGCTTTTATACCCGAAGACCAACAGAGATGACGGGAGGAGTGCGACATCAGCCGAAGCCGGACCCGGACTTTGGAATCCGGCCGACTGCAGGGCTGCCTGACGACAGGACAACCCACTTGTTATGACTGCAGATGCTATCCAGTTCGGACATCTACATTTATGGTAGGTACAAAACTGTACTTTTTGTGGTCTGAGCACATCAGTGTGAAATGTGGATCACTGCCTTTTATTCAGTGGATGCTTTTGCTTAAAAAAAGACGTGTGAACATAAGTGGAATGCACCTAAGACATGGGCATGAGTGCTTTTGGTAATACAGAAAGACTTTCATGCTGAAAGGTCTGTAATAGGTGAAATTTCGACTTATTTTATGTCTTCATAGGTGAACGTGGATTACCACTGAAATGTCCAGCTGCCAATATGGACACTTTTTTTTTTTTTTTTGCATTTTAAAAGCAACACTTCCGTTGGGTATTTTGTTAAATGTTTGCCAGTAATGGTTCATTAAACTGCTTTTGTCTTTTTTGGGAGGGGGGGGGGCGCATTAAACTGAACACTATGAAACACACTACCAGCTTTAGGCTTGGTGAAAGTGATCAGCCATACCTTGTAAATGTTACATACTGTAAATGTTTGCATATTTTTTCCTGCAGTGTCTTTGTAAATAGGAACTTGTGTATGGGGAAAGTTGCTGTGATGGTTGTCTGAGTGCTCTTATGTTTGGAAAGTGAGCACAGGGCTTCTCATGTCATAAACACAGAATAATGAATGCAATTAATGTATTATCTGGTCACAGCTCTAAGGTTTCTTCATCTCCATTTAAGCTTATGTCACTTTTTTCAAGACATTTTGCTTTAATGAAAACTCTCAAAAAAAAAAACAAACAAACAAAAAAGCACATTTTTAGAACACCCCCTATTCACTCAACTTGAAGCAAACCAAAAGTTGTGTATGTTTTTAACAAATTAAGTTTAACCCTCCAGATAGAAGCAATTTCCCCAAATCGACAGCTGCACACACAGGCATCACCTAATCTAAAATTAGTTACCATGCTAAAGCACATGTTAGTGTTCCCACTTACCACCAATTACTGATTTTTTCTCATCTGTATTTCCCTCCCATATGTGAAAAACAGTTTGCATTAAGCACCCGTTAACTTTTAGCCGTAAAAAAGTGCACTGGTTCTCTGAACTAAGATATGTATTCTATTTAAGTACTTAAAAACTATAAAAATTGCTGGGGAGGCTACTGTCTCACATATTTCACATATTTTCAGACTTTATTTTTCACTGAGCTGCTTGCCATTGTACTTATAAATTTTTGCATTTCCTTCAGCAGAGATTGCTCATTCCTCTCAAGATTAATTGCTTGTACCTTAAGACAGTTTTGTATCCATGTAAAAGTAGTCAGCATTGGAAGAAAAAACAGCTAACATCTTTGTATATGCATGAAGGAATTTCTGTAAATTTCGCTCTGAAAAGTAATGCACAGAATTCCCCCTGCTAGCTTCCCCCAGCTGCAGATTTCTTGTCTGCACTGAGAACGTTTGGTAATTGGGGGATGAACAAGCCAACATCTGATGCAAGAAGCTTAGCGTTCATTGCTTTCGTCATTTTGTCTAATTTTTCAAGTGTATTTGTTTACAAAAATTTTATAGCTAAAGTCAAGGACATTAGTCTAAATATACACTCATAAAAACAAAATCTTAATTCTGCATATAATCAATACACTTGCATCTTATCCTAGCAGCCCAATATTACAGCATTACTTTAAACTTGCTTCTGACTTGTTCTGTATAGCCAATATTTCTTGTGACAAAAAAGGAGCTTTAATGCATACAGAAAGACCCCCCCCCATTTAAAATGCCTGTGACTGCACATTATACAAAACTGCTTTACAGTATAAAAGCAATTCGTATCATAAAATGTTTTTACACAAATAACAATATGGACAATTTTTTTTATTTATAGTTATTACTCCCCCCCCCCCCCCCTTTAGTGTCCTAAGCATTAATGACATGTTGTGGGGTGTATGCTGTATAGTCAATCCACAAGTTTAAGCAAGTTTACACAAGTCTTGTCTTTTCTCAGCTACCCCCCCCCCGACATACTTCACAAATGTGATTGGTGCTTTAGTTTCTTATATGTTCATTAATTTCATCGTTTCTGGTGGTCTTCCTGATTATCTCCATCTCCCATTTGTCTGTAAACTGGGCATGCTGCGATCTCTTGTCCCCACTGTGTGAAGACCATAATGAGAGTTGGTTCTATCTTATTGCAACAAGAAAAATGTGGATGTCTTGTTCAGAAATGCCATGGTATTAATGTCTTCTGCATATGCCCAGCTGAAAAGTAATTTAGAAGTACCCACTAATGAAGGAATACCAGGAGGCCAGCAGTCTATGTAAAGTGTGAAGCCCCCCTCCCCCATTTGGCTTAATAACTTCTGATCTTGAGGCACTCCCTTATTCCTGGAGTTGCCCCTACTTAGGCTGCTGATCTGTAACCATTTCATTCTCGGTGTAGGTGCCTCCAGCTATGGGCTTGTGTTTTCTGCACCCATTTTGGCATTAGCAAGGCTAGTATCTCCGTTTTTGTCTGGGAAGTCTGTACATGGAACTACTGTTGAAGTTCAGACAGCGCGGCAGTGTTCTGCTGCTGCTGTGGTGGTCTTCCGTCCAGCATGTAGGACCAAGTCATACAAATCCCCTACAGCCTTCATCATGATGCACCTAGAACTAGGTATGTCCTCCAGCTGTACTTCATCCTAGGCCACTTCTTAGAATGTGATGAAGTTGGCCCATGATTTTTGCCATATTTTTAAAAGCTTGCAGTGCTCCACAGATCAGATATCCTTGGTAGGGATCCCTTTCTCAAAAAAAAAAAAAAAAAAAAAAAAAAAAAAAACCTTCAACCTCTGAGATCAGCGATTTCTCTAATTTTGGGGCAGATAAACTGGTGCAAGTCTTTGTCTTGTATGACTTTCTTAGCTATGATTCAGACGCTGAGGACACCCCATTCACTGCTTCCCCATCAGAGGGTGTAATACTTTTGTGATGGTCTAGAATGAAAGATCAATGAAAGTGGGAGTCAGGGAGGTTTGATGGCAGGCAGTGAAGCGTAAAACATCAGGGCCTGCCAGAGCCACAACCATTACCTTCAGTCATTGAGATTTTAGCAGTGCCTTTGGTTGTATATCACTGAAACCAGACTCTCAATCCACTTCTCTCAGAAAGAATGACCAGTTTTATGAGGTTGTGGTTTCCTGAAAGTATCAAACTTGTGTGGCTGATGCATCTATGATGTCCTTTGATACCAGCAAGGGGTTGAAGGGTGTTCTAGCCAGGGATGTACATCCCATTGCCAGAGTAAGATATTGAAGTGCTTTGGGAAGAAAGTTTTTATACAGAAGTGCCAGGAGATTCTTGTGTCCCAATTAAAGAACATCTATGGTGAGATAGAAGATATGGCCCTGAAAGATAAGATAAAATAAAATTATACCTCTTCACCTCTCAGGTTGAATGTTGGGTCATGGATGCATTGTGCAGGACAGAAGCCTCTGGGTTGATCATTGGTAGATAGGCCACACTCTGTGCGTTGTCTGCTTAGGTGTGTCTCGCCTATCTTCAGAGTGTATTTGCGCGGGCTTTAACCCGCGAGCCCTGAGGGACCGCAGGGCAAAGCTTATTATGAAGGGCCTTCTCCCTGCTTCTGAGGCGGCCACTTCTACTTTGGTGGTCACAGCTGTGACAGCTCCTTCGGTCTCTGTCACTCCTTCTCTCTCTCTCTCCCCTTCCCAGTCCGGTACTCAACCTCCCTCTTCTAGGCCTGAAGAAACCCAAGAGAGAACACAAAGCTGAAAGGCACAGGAAGAGGTCCCCAGATCATTCCACCCAGTGGGGCCTCCTCCTAAGGTTCATGTTGTTACTAAACCTATCTTCCCTTGGCTCTGATCACCACATTTTTTTCTGGAGCCGGAGGACCCTAGGTCTTCCTCCAGGGAGTTAGTACACAGCCTTGCTAGGTCAGAGTCTGTAGCCTAATTGTGATCCACTTGTAGCCTCTCGGAATCAGACATGGATAAAACAGTGAGGTTTATTCGGACACAAATCCAGATGGGAGTCCTGCCAGCTCCCTCTCCCTCCAGAGGGGGTAGCTCGCTTCCCTTTTCCTTAATTTCTCTTTCTCCAATCCGACCCTCCGCTTTGGAGTATCTGGATCCAATGATGTTCGGAGTCGGGGTATTGGCGTCAATGGTACTTACTTCCTCTATGCCGGTAGTTGCTTTGAGTTCGTCGGATCCAACTAGTTCGGATTCGAGTGCGTCTTGGAGCTGTAGCCTGGGTGTCTGATCTGAGGGGGTGGCAGTTTTTCTGTCTGCCCCAGGCCATTCCCTCTGCACTCAGTCTCCTTTGGGACTGGCTCCGATCTGCCTGTCGAACCTGGGGAGAGCAGCTACTGTGCTGGAGTTCCAGGTGGTTGCTCTCCTTTGGCGTGCATTTGATGTAGTGGAAAGGGTAATGTCTGATGGATCTAGACCCCTGACCATTTCTTAGGATTCCGCCCGCACTCCCCCTGGTTCTGGTACGACTCCTGTAATTTTACCACAGGGACAGCTCTTGCCCTAAGTGCCCCAGACTGTTTCCCTTTAGGAACATCAGGCGGCTTGCAAGCCCTCTCCAGAGAGCCCCACTGGAGAAGTCCCTTGTAAGCATACTTGGAAGAGGAGGCACTTGGACTCCTCCCCGGAGTCCCTCACTGAGGACACTGACTTGGAGGAAGGAGAAGGTTCCCCCAGCTCACTTCCCAAGGATGTCTCCTTTGGAGACATCAAGTTACTTTTACACTAGCGGGGAGGCTGGTCCACCCCAAAACCTTCCTAGGACGAGTCTGTGTTCCTGGAGGCCTTCGGTGCAGGCCTGTCTACTTCCTGGGTGTCCCCCCAACGGAACCTCTGGTGGATTTATTCACTTTGCGGGCTTGGAAGGAACCAGACACCGTGGAGCTTATTCCGAAGTGCCCTGACAAAATTCTAAGCCCCCTTCTGACAGACCTGCATGGAATAAAGGGTCCACTGTAGTCGCTGTGGTGGTAGCAGTGGCCGCCAAGAAGGAACTGGCTCAAAGTTCCTCGGTCCATCCCCCTGACCAAGAGTCCAGGTTGATGAACCCCCTAGGGAAGCGTATGCATAAAGGCGCTGAACTACGTGGCCCATGTTATTAGATTGCAGAGCGACCTTTAAGGAACTCGCTGAGTCTCCCCCCTGGGTCCACATCGCAGGATTATAAAAATGCATTTTCCGCGAGGATGGCCACCCTCAAAGCTGTATCAGATATGTCCATGCACCTTCTCTCATACTACACAGAGGGAGCGGCAAGGGCGACTTGGTCTGGCGTTGCCATGAGGCATCAGGCCTGGCTTAGACTGTCAGTTTTCGGAGCCCTTCAAGGTGTTATTTGCGAATGCCCCTTATGATGGCTCTTTACTTTTTGGTAAGACCGTCTATGGCACTTTGGTCCAGAACGAGAAGGATGGGAAGACACTGTCTGCCGTCGGGATCTGCTTCTCGAACCCTCAAAGATCCTTTTCTTGGAATCAGTGAGGGCAAAAGATGTGGTTCCGGAAGTCTCTATTCCCAGGACGCTCAGGACTCGTCTTCCCCTAGAGGCAGAGGGGGGTCAGGACACATGCCGCCCCAGAGGCAGAGGGGGTCTGAGGAATTTTGGGTCTTGAGAACCTTTATCGGACAGGCCTGCACAGCAACCCTGAGGGGGTTGCCTGACTGCTCTGCTGTGGAGGCAGTCGGGGGTCGCCTGTCATTGCACCTGATTGCATGGGAGTCCATGTCATCAGACCGTTGGGTGCTAAGAATCATATCCAGAGATTCTGCAGTTCCCTTTGTGGCTCCCCCCATACCACCCAAACACCTCCTGGACGTACCACCCGCGCAAAGGGAGGCGGCAGCACTAGACGTAATCGAGCTGCTAAAGAAACAAGCCATCGCACCCGTCCCCTGAGATCAGTCTGGGTTGGGCATCTATTCCAGGTTCTTTTTGGTGCCAAAAAAGACAGGAGACCTCAGGCCCATCCTGGACCTGTCAACTCTAAACCTGTCTGTTGCCAAAGAAAAGTTCCGGATGGTCACGTTACAGTCCATCTTGCCTTAATTGGAAAAGATGGACTGGGTGTGCTTGTTAGACCTCCAGGATGCTTACTACCACATAAGGATACACAGAATCTCCAGGAGGTTCCTTCACTTCCGGCTAGAGGCCAATCATCAGTTTCGAGCTCTACCCTTTGGTCTCACCACAGCCCCCAGGGTGTTCACCAAGGTTATGGCAGTAGTAGCGGCTCAACTGAGGCTCCAGGGGATTCAAGTCTTCCTGTACCTGGACAATTGGCTCCTTGCTGTGTCCACCAAGCATCTACTTTGTCAGGCCAGGGACTATTTCCTACACCTAGCAGATCATCTAGGTATTACAGTTAATATTGCCAAATCTTGCCTACACCTTGTCCAGGTCAGTTTATCAGAGTACGGATAGACACCTTACAGACAAAAGTCTTCCTAACCCCAGAGAGAATTTGAAATCTGCGAGTGCATGTCACTGCTTTTGCTCACTCATATTGACTGCCAGTGAAGGCAGTGTTGCGAGCCCTCAACTCTATGGGTGCCACGATTACACTTCTTCCTTGTCCTTGTTTGCGTATGCGAGTTCTACAGTGGACTGTTGTACAATGGTCGTTGCTCGATTTTCCACGGAGTCATCCAATACATATAAGCAAAGCCTGCAGGGCGTCCTTTCTGTGGTGGATGCACTTGGTGGACATTCTCGAAGGACGCTCATTTGTCACAGCCCCAGCCCAAACCATAGTGACCATGGACGCCTCCCAGCTAAGTTGGGGGGGGGCATTGCTGTGGAAGGACAGTCTGAGGCATGTGGTCCCAGACCAAGACCAGTTTTAAATATCAGTCTTCTAGAGATGAGAGCGGTTCTTTTAGCATTGCAGCCCCTTCATGCCTCTCTTCCTCTGGGAACAATTGCAATTCAGTCAGACAACATGTCGGTGGTCCGGTACATCAACAAACTGGGAGGGACCAGAGCTTACCCCATTTGTCGCGAAGCTATGAGAGTTTGGGAATGGGTGATATCCACCAGTCGCTTTCTGGTAGCAACTCACATTCTGGGACAGTCCAACTTTCTGGTGGACAAGCTCAGCCGTTCCATCCTGATGCCTTACGAGTGGTCTCTGAATCCTTCAGGAGCAGAACAGATCTTTCTAAAGTGGGGTCAGCCTTGCTGCGATCTCTTCGCATCTCCTGCCAACGCGAAAAGCAGCAAGTTCTTCGCTCTGAATCCCGCCTGCTGGGGAAATCCCCCAGAGACGCTCTTGTCCATGCTTGACCTCCCGGTCTTCTGTATGCTTATCCTCCATTACCTCTTATTCCAAAGTATTTACAGAAAGCTTGTCGACTTGGGAGCAAAGTCCTCCTCATTGTCCCCTTTTTGGCCTCACCAAGTTTGGTTTCTCTTCCTCTGGTTTCTTCTTGTAGTTCCTCCTTGGATCCCCGCCCGGATCTTGTATCTCACCTGTCGGGGGTCCCTCATCCGAACTTGGACAGTCTGAAACTTGCAGCTTGGCTGCTCCAGTTCCCCTAATTGCCAGGACTCCTGGTTTGTCTTCTTTCAAGTCTATCCTGGTGGCAGCTCCAAAATCCTCCACCAGAAAAATCTACCGTAGCAAATGGAAACGCTTTTCCATCTGGGCTTCTCAGCGAAATTTGGATCCCTTCTCGGCTCAGATTCCGGCCATTTTTGAATTTTTGGAAAACATCTTTCAACAGGGAGCCATCTCATCTACTGTAAAGGTACAATTTGCGGCCATTTCCAATTTTCACATGTACTACTGAAAATATGACTTCTTTGGCCTCTTCAGATTGTGCAAAGCCTTTATCAAAGGTACCTTTTTCTTGCATCCTCCACTCAAGGATCCCACTCCTCTGTGGGACCTTACCTTGATGCTACAAGCTTTAGTTGCTCCTCCTTTCGAACTGGCTGCAACAGTAGACTTCAAATTCCTATCCTGGAAGACAGCCTTTTTAGTGACTCTTACCTTGGCTAGGAGGGTCTCAGAACTCCAGGCATTGTCTATCAAGGTTCCGTACATGGTTTTCCACAAGGACAAGGGTCTCTCTTTGTACCAACCCCTCTATTCTTCCCAAAGTGACCTTTGAGGCAAACACAAATCAGATTATCAATTTACCTGTTTTCTTCCAGAATTTCAAAAATAAACGCGAATACAAGTTGCATTTGTTAGGTGTTCATAGACAATTACGTTTTTACTTGCACAGAGCCAAGTCTTTCTGAATGTCTGATCAGTTGCTTGTCTTTCTCTAAACTGTTTTTGGGTAAACCCATTTACAAGGTGACCATTTCTAAGTGGATTTCTCTCTCTATTTCTCAAGTGTACAAAGACAAGGGCTTGTCTCTCCTGGGTCAGGTTAGAGCCCATTCCACCAGGTCCATGGCTACTTCAGCGGCCTTCTGGTCCAGAGTATCCTTGAATATATCTGTTCTGCGGCTACTTGGTCGTCGTCCTCATACTTTTATTTCCCACTATAAGTTGGATTTGGTATCTCGAGTCCGGGCATCCTTTGGCTCCGCGGTGCTTCGGAATATTCTTCCATGAGAGCCACCCTAGGGTGTAGGTAGCTGGGGACTCTGTCCCACAGGTTGAAGACCAAATTAAGTAAACTACTTCAGATAAAGAAGTTACATACTCACCATAACATTCCATCTGAGTAGTTGTACTTCATTTGTCTTTTTCGCCATCCATGTCACTGATGCAGTAGCGTCTTTTGGGAGCATTTGCTACAGAAGGGCTAAAGGTCAGCCTTCCTTCCAGAGCCTCTCACTTTCTCCTACCTGGCTGGCAGGATACCCTCCCGTCTGGGTGTCGGACAGGGCAGACATTTACCGCTACTCCCCTGTGTTCACTTTCTTGCTGCAGTTCACTCAATATTTGCTGTATTGTGTTGTCAGCCTGTTTGGTGTTTGACCTGGTGTGAAGACTGGAAGAGATGGGTGAAGGCTGCCAGCCTAGTCCAATAGAATTTGGTACATAATTCTATCATTTGTAAATACTGTGAAATGTTGAGCTTAAAACAATGTGGCAACATTGCCCTCTGCTGTAAAGAAAGCTAAGTCGAGCATTTCTTGTTGGTCCTTTGAAGTTAGAATTTGGAGTCTATGAGTCTGGAGTAAGCATCATGCCTATTGTTTTAAGGGTAAAAGTTAATGACCAGAATTTACATGTGGAATGTCCATTATTGCTCTAAGTGTAAAAGAATTTAAATAGTTTGTCAGCCTGGGAACACCAGGAAAGTGTAAAAAGATGATGTAATGTTTATCAGAACTGCAATAGCAAGTTAAACCGTGAGAACCAGAGATTAGTAAGCATTTTTATTTGACTATCCAACTCACAGCACTGCTTGTTGCTCTGTGTAAGTAAGTTATTTTAGAAGTGTGTTTTCTTGTAGCAATAGCTAGGAATTAGAAAGTTTAGACTGTGTTTTTCTGTGATGTCAGAACTGTACTACTGATTTTAAGTGTTTTTGTGTGATCTCTGAACTCTTGATTAGCACTGTGTAGTAGAAAGTGTTGTCTTGTGGTTTTAATTTATTAAATTTTATAAACCTTTTAACTGTGGCTGATTTGTGTAGAGAAAAGTTCTAAGAGTACTTTGCATATTTATAGAGTTTTAAGAGGTTCTCCCGTTCGATTCTCTGCTTGGCATGGGAGTGCCTTCTGTGTGGAGTCTGTATGTCCTCCCTGCGGTTGGGTAGTGTTCGAAAGACAGTAAATGGGCGTGCCTTCGTTGAAGGTTGGGTGTCAAGCTGGCACCTCGGTGTTTCGTAAAAATCTACTGCCAGTCATTAGCGGACCGGAGTTCCACTGTGGCGACCCTTTACCGGGAAAAAGCTGAAAGACAAACAACAACTGTGCAAGACACTCCCAAATAAGCTTTGACTGTTTAGTCACATCTACCAATTGGATAATAATATTGCACAGTAGTAATTGGACACCCTTTTAAGGGCCTTTGAATATTAGCTGGGTGGTGGCAAGTGGTACTACCGTATAGTCTGGGTAAAAGGGGCAGAGCTGGAGAACCTGTGCCAGCCTTCCCCAGAAGTCTGTGTGGTTGTATAACCACTTATCTCAAAGTGTGTGTGTATCAGCTACTTGGGCAGGGACACAAAGCACTGGTTGGACAGAGATGGTGCTGGAGATTTTAGCTTGCCCAGCTAGGCTGAGATCTAGACCCTATAGCTGTGCCAGTGGGGAGTCTTATTGGGGACCTGGGGAGCAAGGGAGTGACCAGCCCTGGACTGACTCTGATCTCTGTGTGCTCTTAAGGGAAATTGCACTTTACTGTGTGTATTTGTTATCCTTTCCTCATATATGAGATGCCCTCTCTGGTGTTAGTGGTGAGGATTGAGGCTCCATAATTGTTGGACCAGGGCGTGGGCATCACACCTGGCTTTAAGACTTAAATACTAAATGAGCAAAAAAGTTTTAGCTTTTTGTTGTAATGGCTGGTCTGCTGTAGCTTTTGAGTATGGACTAGGTGTGGACTAGATTTGTAATGTATGACATTAATTCCCCATAAAGATTTCTGTCATAGTTCTGTATTCTGTTTAGGGTCTGAGCACAACATTTCTAATTGCCTTCATTGTGCTAGTTTTAGCCAATGGTTGACTAAGCAGAGAGCAGAACATCTCCAAGACTGTTTCGATAAGAAACTATTACACGTTTGGTTTTGGACTATTGACTATGTTAGCTAGGCCTGCTACTGACAGCCTCCCTAAAAAGAAAGTACTTGGAGAAATATCCAGTAGAAAAGAAATACCAGGAAGCAGAATCTGGAATCCAAAGGTCCATTAGGCTCAAGGTCATCTGATTCAATGAGTTGGCTTTGTAGCATATGAATTTGGTGTTTGGTTCTTCTGAGGCCTCTGCTGCAACCACTCTAGAGGCCACTACTCTTTAAATTATAGGCATATCCTTAGGAGCCAAACGTTTTTTTTTTTTTTTTTGCCTGTTGTTCCAGAGGTGTCTCTGTGGGTTTCAAATTCTTACACCTGTATAATTAGCATGTGTGAGGGTGGCATTCACTTTATGCATGATTCGCACTGAGGTCTTGTATGCTCTGTCTAAACGTAGGGCAGTCCAGACCAAGTCAAGATGTTTTCTTTTGGCTTCCCAGGGAGGAAGCCATAACTTTTGAGTGGCCTTCCTTTCCTGTCTTGTCCCAGGTTGTTTCTTAGTCGTTTTTCAGGTTGGCCAAGGAACTTGTGGAATTAGATGATAGCTAACCTCCAAAGAACAGTGTCTGGGGTGAGGAGGGGTTCCTTCTTAGAAAAGAGAGAAAATCCTTACACCCTAAAAGTTTTGATACCTCTGACTCTGAGGCAGCTTTGGTTTATGTAGCCAGTGCCCTCCCCGCTGTCTGAATGGGACAGTGAGGAGACTTTTTGTCTTCTGCCTTTTCCTCAGAGGGTGCCTTATTTGAAGAAGGCCTTCATAGAATGAGAGAGAACTTCAAATGTGAGGCAAAGGGGGTTTCTAAAGCCCAGATGAGGTACAGGCAGCCGAAGGGCTTGTTTCAGCCCAATCTATTAGACTATATTCCCGTGTCTTCAAAGATGGCTTCTGAGCACCTTGTTTTTAGGAAGCCTAACTGTTTTTACAGGGTCAGTAACTCCCACAAAGAAAAAGTTACTGGAACCACAGTTGTGGTGCCCATGGAATAAAACAAGAGAAGTTCTGTGGCTCCTACCATGAGTATTATTTCTTGGTGACTGAGGGCAAGAGCCTAAACAGATCCGGGAAGGAGAAATGCATTTCTGCTGCCATGGTCTTCATGGTACTTGACTGCCAGACTCTCATTCTGACATAATGGACATCTCTCCTGAATCAACTAAAGGTTGAAGGGAAAGAAAGGTAGTGACCTAAAAGGGAAAGTGCTTGACAGCCCAGGTATTCAAGCACTCCAGTAAATGTGAGTTTGGGGATGAATCATGCAGGGCAGCACTCTTTGTAGTTCAGTGTTTGAAGAGACATGCCTACCAGACCTTGAAAAAGCAGAACATCTAAATGCACTTTGGATAATGAGCATCTCTTTTAGGTCCCCTGTTCAGAAAGTAATTAAAGACTAGTGGGGAAAGGAAAGACAGAGCAGTCCTTACGGCAGCTTTTCTGTAGTCTGCTTGTAGATCAACAGAAATTACTTCCCAAAGAGCTGGGTGGGCTAAGGCCAAAGGTTAAAGGTCACTTGAAGAGGAAATGACTGGCAGACCATAAAGGAAGATGTATATCATATTGATCACTGCTTCTGTAACCTTAGCTGTACGAGTTATGTCTGCCAAGGATATAACTGCTGGCCAGCTTCCAAAGTTTCAGGACACCTTCCATGTGCCCAAACTGTCAAGCAGCTCGAACTGAGGTGACAGACAAGTTTGAGCGCAAAGCCCCATCAGAACTTTCCTGATGCCAAACAGTATGCTTCTCTAAAGATTGTGAGGATCAATAGTCAGCTTGTGTTTTACTTTGCTGTGCAGATAAGTTCCCTAGGGGAAGAGCTTCCATTTTCTCAAATTATGTTTGATGTCCTTCATGGATGCATCTGCAGTCATAACAAGTGGGTTGTCCTGTCGTCAGGCAGCCCTGCAGTCGGCCGGATTCCAAAGTCCGGGTCCGGCTTCGGCTGATGTCGCACTCCACCCGACGTCATCTCTGTTGGTCTTCGGGTATAAAAGCATCAGCCGACGCCATTTTCCTCAGTCTTTCTTGCGCGTGCCCAAGCAGAAGCTGTTCGCAAGTGCCGGTCGGTCGGATCCAGAGATTACTTCTACGAATACTACTTCAAAGACTTCTAAAGCTAAGTACCCCGTTGGGGACTCTTTCTTGCCTCAGCCGATGTCAGAAAAAGTTAACAATTGTTTAACCTGTGGGAAACAAATACCTCATAAAGATTTCCACTCTTACTGTCTGCCTTGTTTAGGCCCAGCCCACGACGTAGCAGCCTGTTCGGCCTGTGCCTCTTTCAACCGACGAACGCTTAGGCGTCGGTCAGAGTTTGCAGAACAGTTTTCGGTTCTGATTTTGCGTACATTATGCCGTCGGATCCTCCGACTACCCCCAAAAAAACGCAAAGATAAAGACCGACACTCGCGGTCCGCGGTTTCGGCCGCTACCACGGTAAAGCAAACAGCGAGTGTCTCGGTTTCGGCGAAACCGAGAAAACTGCTCAAAGTACAGCTGAACCTATTCTTACAACTGAGGCCCCTGCTACAACTCTTGAATCGACCTCAGAAATTTTACCCACTACGGTGGTTGACTTATCAGACACCATCCCCTTGGATGTCTCTACCCCAGCACGTGGTGCTGCTAGGCCTCCAGCTGCCATGTCCATTAAGGCCTTCGCCAGGGCTAAAGCAGCCAAGACTACTAAAACAGTGCCTGTTAAACCCCCACATCCAGGCCCTCTTCTAGTTCTCAAATGCTTTCTTTGGCAGAAGATTTAATTTCTTTAATTAGAGGATCTCAATCTCACCCAGACAGGGCCTCTCAGCCCCAGAGAAGAGACCTAGGGCAGAGCCCCTGAGCCAGTGTCTTCTGATGATTCTGCTGATGAATCAGACATAACTGACCAGCCTGAGGCTCCCTTCTCCAATTTTGAAGATTCTGATGCTGAAGAATCCATTCCAGCTGCTTCCCCACCAGAAGAATTCTCCTTTGGGGAAACCTTGCATGCCATGCGAGAACAGTTCCAATGGCAGCAACAGGATTTTTCAGACTCCAGAAAAGACTTAGGACCTTTCTGCACCTCCCACAGCACAGGCCCTTAGCTATACCTCCTGTTCTCTCTGTGGTGGATGATGCTTTCAATGATGTTTGCTCCGCTCCAGATTCTTTACCCCAGCCCCTGCCAAACCAGACAGATTTTACAGGGTGCCAGATTCTCATCACCACCTTTACAAGGCCCCACTTGCAGACCCAGAAACTATATCCCAGGGTCCCAAGGCAGTAGCCGCGACCACAGCTAAAACCCTATTCCTTCTGAAAGGGAAGCAAGGTCACTAGACAGATGGGGTAAAAAGGTATACACTTCAGCTACTCTCTCAGCTAGAGCTTTAAACTGTCAGTTTCACATGATACAATAGCAAGAGTTTATTCTTGAGCAGTTAACTAAAAACCTCACCACTGAGGAATCTCTTGATAAGAAATATGTATTAGAGATGGTAAATAACATACAACAGGTTAGCAACCATTCCTTAAAATGTGGCTATGATGCACTGGAGGCTTCATTTAGATCAGCCATGACAGGCACAGTGATAAGAAGGCATGCATGGCTAAAGGAACAAGCTTTACCGGATCATGTTAAAGCTAAGTTGCTAGATGCTCCTATGGACAAGACAAGTTTGTTTGGTACACCTGCCCAGCAGGTTATGAAGAAAATGGAAGAAAAGGCAAAATCTGTTCAAACTGTTAAAGATTTCTTGCAGGTTCAACCCCAAGGTTTAGCAGGAACTGGCCTGCCAAAATTGGTCCTTTCCTGACTCCACAAAATTTCAAAGGGGCAGGAATAGGCGTTCCAGAGGCAGAAACCAATCCAGAGGAGGTGCCTACAGAGGACGACAGTGGCAAGGTAACAACAGAGGCACAGACACAGCCACTGCCACTACATCAGCACAACCACAGTGACTTAATCCTAAATCCGCCTACCAGGGAACAAATAGCAGCTCCTCTAGGCGGAAAGTTAACCTTATTTTCAAAGAACTGGCACTACATAACAAAAGACAAGTGGATTTTACAAACCATAGATCAAGGTTACCGGTTTCACTTCCACACTCTACCAGTCAAAAGAGGAATGCCAAATCTACCTCCAAATCAAAAAACAGAGGCTCTACGCCAGATAATGGAGTTAGCAAACATGAGAGCTGTGGAAAGAGTGCCAACAGCAGAACAAGGAAAGGGGTTCTACTCCAGACTATTCCTAGTTCCAAGAAAGGAAAAAAGTTGGAGACCAATTCTCGACCTGTCCACCTTAAATACATACATCATTGTCCCAAAATTCAAAATGCTGACCCTACAGCAACTTCTTCCCATGCTGGGCAAGGAGTCTTGGCTGGTAACTCTAGATCTCAAGGAGGCATACCTGCACGTCCCCATTCGACCAATCTGCAGAAGATACCTCAGATTTCTTGCAGGATCAGAGCACTATCAATTCTCAGCATTGCCCTTTGGCTTATCTACTGCGCCCAGAGTATTCACAAAATGCCTGGCATCAGTAATCGCCATTGCAGACTACAGGGAATTCAAATTTACCCATACCTGGACGACTGCCTGCTACAAGGGGACAACAAAAGCAAGCTGACAACAGATTTACAAAGGGTCATTTACTTGCTACAAGGACTGGGATACACAGTCAATTTACAAAAGTCAAGGCTGATACCATCCCAAACAAGGACATTCTTGGGCGCAGAATTGGACACAGTACAACAAATGGCATTCCTGACTACAGAAAAACAAAAAGAACTTCCTCTTTACTTCTTGGCACTTACAAAGCTGAACAAGTTAACAGCAAGAAAAGTTCTGCAGGCCTTGGGCTTCATGGCATCATGCATAATCTTGGTCCCATTTGCCAGACTACATATGAGGAAACTACAGTGGTACCTAAAGAATTTATGGTCCCAACACAGACACAGTCTAGAAACAGAAATCCCACTAATTCCATGCTTAAAACAGGAGTTCCTATGGTGGGCTCAGGCATGCCAGTCAAACCCAGGCCTACCCTTTCGCAGATGTCAACCAAGCCAGACCATCACAACAGACGCTTCAGACCTAGGATGGGGGGCCCACATGCTGGACAAATGCGTGCAAGGATTGTGGACACAGGATCAACTTCACCTGCACATCAATCTAAAAGAAATGCTGGCAGTAAAACTGGCAATCCAAAAGTTCAAGCCATTTCTCAAAGAGGGCCACTTGATGATAAGGACAGACAACACCACAGTCATGTGGTACATCAACAAACAGGGAGGCACTCATTCATACCCCCTATGCAGAATGACCTTGGAGCTGTGGACCCTGGCACTCAGCTACAACATTCAGTTACAGGCAATATTTGTACCGGGGAAAGACAATACCCTAGCAGACATATTAAGCAGAACCACTTCGGATGCCCACGAATGGAAGCTGCACCCGGACATCTTCAAGACCATCTCGAAGAAATGGGGAATGCCACAGATAGACCTATTCGCATCACCTCTCAATCACCAGCTCAAAAAAAAAATTCTGCACAAGGACATTCCACCCACTAGCATGGAAAGTGGACTCACTCTCCTTCAACTGGAAAGGCCTAACAGCATATGCATTCCCACCTCTTCCTTTGATACACAAGGTACTACTCAAAATCAAGGAAGAACGTCCAAGGATAATCCTGATAGCTCCAAACTGGCCAAGACAACACTGGTACCCACTACTGAAGAGCATGTCTCGGAACAATATGTGGCCAATACCCCTGATGCCTTTGATGTTAACTCAGAACAACTACAGCATCATACATCCAAACCTAAAAACGCTGCAACTGACTGCATGGAACATCACATAGCAGCAGCTAATCCAGAACTTTCCCAAAGAGTTAAAGACATTATTCTTGATGCACGCAGATCTTCAACAAGAAGGAACTATGCTGGAAAATGGAAAAGGTTTGTCATTTGGAGTGCGGAAAGAGGAAAAGATGTGTCAAACATAGATATGCCTAACATTCTGGAGTATCTGGCGAACTTCTTCATTCAGGCCTGTCCTACTCCTCCATCAAGATACATGCATCAGCTATTTCAGCAGAATACAGCTTTGATCCACCTGTTTTTCGCACCCTTTGCTCAGGCAGTTCCTCAGAGGAATCAAGAATGTAAAACCTCCAAGGAAACCACCATTACCAGCTTGGGATTTAAACTTTGTGCTAGAAAAGTTGACACTATCACCCTTTGAACCAGCAGCAACAGCAGACCTACAACACCTGTCATGGAAAACTGCTTTCCTACTGGCAATTACTTCAGCAAGGAGGGTTTCAGAACTACAGGCCTTAATGGCAGTGCAACCCTTCCTAATCTTCCACCAAGATAGAGTGTCCATGAGGACTAATCCTACATTTATGCCCAAGGTGGTATCCAGAGTGTCTTTAAACCAGGCAATCCACCTACCTACCTTCTTTCCCAACCCACAAAACAGAGGGAAAGAATACTGCATACCTTGGATGTACATAGACAGCTACGCTACTACTTGGACAGAACAAAAATAGCAGAAAGACTGACCAACTTTTGTAGCCTATGCAACAGGAAGGGAAGGAAAAGCTATTTCCAAACAGACAATCTCCAAATGGATAGGAAATTGCATACGATACTGTTACTCCTTCCATGGAAAACCAATTCCACAGAACATAAGACCTCATTCTACAAGGGCAACAGCCACTACCACAGCCTTCTTACGAGGAGTGGCAACCAAAGACATTATTGAGGCGGCTACTTGGACCTCCGTGCATACATTTGCCAAGCATTATAATTTGCCTCTATATTCCAGATCCCGAGCAGGGTTTGCCACTGCTGTACTGCAAGGGATCCTAAACACACCATAATCTACTTTTATCCTCCTCCCCTAGTTGGCTATGGTATTCTACCCACTTGTTATGACTGCAGATGCATCCATGAAGGACATAGTACAGTTTTGTACCTACCATAAATGTAGATGTCCGAACTGGATAGCATCTGCAGTCAGGATTACCCTCCTCCTTCCCTCTGTGGTACTCCTAGGGTGTTTACCCTCCTAATAGCTAGCTGTTGGGGGAGTCTTTTATGGTGTATTTGTTTGTATATATGTACATATATGCTTATTGCTGTGTTTACCTCTACCTATTTGGAAACATTGGCATCTATCCAAATTTTTAGCCTGCAAGAGGGCTACTGGCATCTGGGGCAAGAAACACTGAGGAAAATGGCGTCGGCTGATGCTTTTATACCCGAAGACCAACAGAGATGACGTCGGGTGGAGTGCGACATCAGCCGAAGCCGGACCCGGACTTTGGAATCCGGCCGACTGCAGGGCTGCCTGACGACAGGACAACCCACTTGTTATGACTGCAGATGCTATCCAGTTCGGACATCTACATTTATGGTAGGTACAAAACTGTACTTTTTATTGCAACCAGGCAGAAACCAGCCAATGATGACCAACTGTTAAAAATTTATTGTTGCAAAAAAAAAAAAAAATTGAGCGCTTTTGTCGATTGCGACACACGACTTTCCCAGAATTGACCCACAAGACATCAAGTATATTTAAATACTTCTCTCCCAAATCACACGTGTAGAAATCAACTAATCACATTAGAAAAAAAAAAAAAAAAAAAACTTTTTAAAACGAAAGGAATCGATGAGAGCTGGCAAATCCGATAAAACTTTTTTTATTATTGTAAGCGCTTTCAGCAAGGTGCTTACCTCGCCTTCTTCAGACAACGTGTAAAATCAATTAAGCCATTTTATATACATAGACTAATTATTTAAGTTATTGTCCCACATTCAATTAATGATTTAAAGGTACATTGAAACAAATCAAACTATGTTTTAAAACATTTAAAAAAAACCCCCAATTATTGCATATATATTGAAATCTTTAAAACACGCAAAATCAAATTCTTCGACTAGAGTCTGAATTCCCACGAAGCCTACCTAAATATTTATTATATATGAACATTCTTTTATTTATGTATATACTTATATATCTATTTATAGTGTTTATCAAGATGACACAACAAAAAAAGCACATAATGAAATATGTATCTAAAGAACATGAAATATATTAAAATATATTAAAATAAAATAGAATAGAAAAAATTAATCAAATGATACAGATTCAACCAGCTGATAAAAATTATTGGCAACAATGTTCAAACCATCTTTACTAACATTAAGTGCTTGTAACTTAACCTAGTTGATTTCTAAATACTACTGCTCAATAAATTTAATTATTGTATTAGTTGAACATTAATGTTGAAATTGAAAGTTTGAACACACATTACTATATTTGACAATAACATAATAAATATTGTGAATATTATAAAATCCTCATCTTTTAAGGGCGAATAATTTCAAAATACATTTAATAGAGATGTACTCATTTAGACCAGGGTATATATGGGCTCTAGTCCTAATCTGCCACATCAATTCATCTAATTCTAAATGAGTTTGCCAAGGTCCCCCTCTAATGTCCTGCACTCT
Source organism: Protopterus annectens (assembly GCF_019279795.1). NCBI lineage: Eukaryota > Metazoa > Chordata > Ceratodontiformes > Protopteridae > Protopterus > Protopterus annectens. The sequence continues at coordinate 1,588,844,763 of NC_056743.1, forward strand.
GTGCTGCAAAATGGTAAACCTAAAACTATGTTCAGGGTGATCAACACAATGTTTGGCCAATGCATTATTGGTGTCTCTTTTCTGGATGGCATAACAATGTTCATATATACGTTGTTTAAATTTTCTTTGGTTTTGCCTATATAGAAAACTTTACATTGTGAACATGAAGCCACATATATAACACTCTCAGTATCACAATTGTACCTACCATTAATCTTGAAGATTTTATCATTAATACATACATTGTTGGTGACATTAATAAATTTGCATTGGGAACAAAAAACCACGTTTAAACATAATACATTAAACATACACATTAATAAGCGATTTAAGAAATTCACATCCTTGTCGTTCAAAAAGGTCTATTAATTCTTTATGGAATAAGGAATTATTGACCAGTCCCGGGGGTAACGCCATTGACGTAAACCTTTCGGTATCACCTTCTTTTCAATACATTCTTCTAAATAAGCAACCTCGAGTTGCAACTTTCTGCACTTGTATAGTTTATTGTCAAAATCATTAATCATTCCAGACAATGATGTTTCCTCTTGCTGCTGTATAACAGGGGATGCATTAGTATTTAAGTTAAGTGCTCTACTGAAAAAAGCGTTGTTATTTAAAAAGGACGTCATTGATGGAATTAATTCTTCTTGAGCATTAACATCCATATGCTCATTTGCATTATTAGTGTCTATTGGATTAAAAGGCCATTTTGCACCCTTATTGTACAATAAAGAAAGGGTCAACAACATAGGGGGGGGTTGCTTAGGCAACAACAGTTCAGTAGAGCAGAGACGAACAGGTAGTTTACAACATGTGGCCACGTATCACACTAGTTTTTTATGCACGTTCTCTCTTGATTATCAACTTATTAGAGACATTCTTAATAAGAATTGGGAGATTATCAAAGGTGATGAAATTTTGTTGAAAACTTTAGGTACTAAACCCAATATTACGTTTAGAAGGGGGCGTAATTTAAAGGCCATTTTAGAAACTAAGAAGAAACCACAGATTAATAGGCCTTATGGGTATGTTTAAATGTGTTTTTTGTTCCCAATGCAAATTTGTTAATGTCACCAACAATCTATGTATTAATGATAAAATCTTCAAGATTAATGGTAGGTACAATTGTGATACTAAGAGTGTTATATATGTGGCTTCATGTTCACACTGTAAAGTTTTCTATATAGGCAAAACCGAAAGAAAATTTAAACAACGTATATATGAACATTGTTATGCCATCCAGAAAAGAGACACTAATAATGCATTGGCCAAACATTGTGTTGATCACCCTGAACATAGTTTTAGGTTTACCATTTTGCAGCACAGAGTGCAGGACATTAGAGGGGGACCTTGGCAAACTCATTTAGAATTAGATGAATTGATGTGGCAGATTAGGACTAGAGCCCATATATACCCTGGTCTAAATGAGTACATCTCTATTAAATGTATTTTGAAATTATTAGCCCTTAAAAGATGAGGATTTTATTTTATAATATTCACAATATTTATTATGTTATTGTCAAATATAGTAATGTGTGTTCAAACTTTCAATTTCAACATTAATGTTCAACTAATACAATAATTAAATTTATTGAGCAGTAGTATTTAGAAATCAACTAGGTTAAGTTACAAGCACTTAATGTTAGTAAAGATGGTTTGAACATTGTTGCCAATAATTTTTATCAGCTGGTTGAATCTGTATCATTTGATTAATTTTTTCTATTCTATTTTATTTTATTTTAATATATTTTAATATATTTCATGTTCTTTAGATACATATTTCATTATGTGCTTTTTTTGTTGTGTCACCTTGATAAACACTATAAATAGATATATAAGTATATACATAAATAAAAGAATGTTCATATATAATAAATATTTAGGTAGGCTTCGTGGGAATTCAGACTCTAGTCGAAGAATTTGATTTTGCGTGTTTTAAAGATTTCAATATATATGCAATAATTGGGTTTATTTTTAAATGTTTTAAAACATAGTTTGATTTGTTTCAATGTACCTTTAAATCATTAATTGAATGTGGGACAATAACTTTAATTAGTCTATGTATATAAAATGGCTTAATTGATTTTACACGTTTGTCTGAAGAAGGCGAGGTAAGAACCTTGCTGAAAGCGCTTACAATAATAAAAAAAGTTTTATCGGATTTGCCAGCTCTCATCGATTCCTTTCGTTTTAAAAAGTTACTTTTTGGTTTTGGTATTTTGGTGTACATTAGAAAAATAATTAACACACACTAAAAATCCAGAAACCGTAAAAAGAAAAAACACAGAATAAAAGTAATCATACAATGTAGGAATGCAGCGTTAAAACACTGCCAGGGAAACGTCTTTTAAACCTGCGTAGGCTCATGTATTTAACTTAATTTGCCATCACAGTTCAGAAAATTCTAGTAAGTCATCCCAAGGACCACCTCTAATATTTATTATCTTGTCAAGACCAAAGGACGAACTTATGAGAGGAGAAAATAGAAAGGTGTTGATAGAGCGTTGGTCTGTTTTTTTTTTTCATCTAACAAGTCTTCGTAAATTCTTTCTATAATTTTTTTTTCCCCACGTAAAAAACACTTGCAGTTTTGGCCCTGAGCAAGATATACTATATCTGACATATTACAATTGAATTTTGATCATATTCTAATTTCATTAGAATTTAAAAGAAGGGCACTTTTCAAGTGTGGTTTTTGTTCCCAATGCAAAAATATACTAGAGCGAGATAGTGCGACGGTTAATGGAATTAGGATGAGGTCAAAATTCCATAGTAATTGTAATACCTCAGGTATAGTACATCATGCTCAGTGACAAAACTAACATTTTTTATGTGGGAAAAACCAAAAGAAAATTTAGAGAGAGAATTTACAAACACTTGTTAAGAGCTTATGAATCTATAATTAAAAAAAAAGAGACTAATGCTCTCTATCAAAACCTTTCTTTTTACCCTTCTCATAGGTTCCTGTTATTTGGTCTTGACATGATTTTAAAAAAAACAGTAGAGGAGGTCCTTGGGATGACTTAATAGAATTTTCCGAACTGAGATGGGAAATTGTTAAATGCATGGGTCTAGCCAGGTTTAAATAATGGCGTTTCCCTGGGCAGTGTTTTAAGATTACATACATATGTTGTATGATTATTTTTATTCTGTTTATTTGTTTTTAGGCTTTCTGAATTTTTAGTGTGCAAATTATTTTTCTAATGTGATTGGTCGATTTCTACACACCTAATTTGGGAGAAGGGTTTTTAAATGTACTTGTTTTGTGTTTCAGTTCTGAGGAAGTCTTATAATCGACAGCGCTCAATTTTTGTTTTTGCAACAATAAATTAACAGTTGCTCTCTGTTGGCTGGCTTCTGCCTTGTTGCTTTTGCACTTCCTGTTTGGTTACTAGATGTTCTTCGTGTTTCACAGTTGCAGTCATCACATTTAGGTGATCTGCCTGCAGGTAGCCGTCAGCCGGCCTGAATACCAGAGTCTTTGGATTTCTGCGTCTGATACTGTCACATCTTCCCTGAAGTCAGGGGTATAAAACATGCAGCTGACGCCATTACATCAGTCTTTCTTGCCGTGCAGTGCCCGAAGCAGAAGCAGTTCGCAAGTGCCGGTCGGCCGTCTCCTGAAATTTTCGTTTTCGAGTTTCAGACCCGAAGTCTATAAAAAAGAAAGTACCCCATGAGGGATCCTTTTTCTTGCTCCAGCTGGTGTCAATAAAAGTTAATTGTCTTACCTGTGGAAAGCAAATACCTCATAGTGATTTTCATTCTTACTGCATCCCCTATTTAGGCCCAGACCACGATGTCCCTCGCAGACGGTTTAGTGCCTTGTTCAACGCCCGAACTATTCGTTGTCGGGCCATTTTTGCAGCCAATTACTTTAGTACTCTATCTACGTACTCGGAAATGGCTTTAAGCCATCTGTCTACCAATCTTCCTAAAAAATATAAGGATAAAGACAGAGATAGACCGCTTAGGTCCAAAACTGCCGACAACGCCTCCGTTAAGCTAGTCGCCAGTCCGCCGGTACTATTGAGGTGCTTTCGCAGCCCCTGATACCAGCTACTTCATATTTGCAGGCCTCTACTGAGACCCATTTGGAGTCCGGTATGTCGCAAGATGCTTCAAGTATGGGACTTGCGGATGTTTCTACCTTGGATGGGTCCGGAGCCACTGTGCAGGCACCAGCTTCTGAGGGTGTATTCAGGCCTACAGACATTCATATTAAACAGACGCCATCATTTCCACCCAGAAGATGTTCGTGTTTCACTGTTGCAGTCATTACAATTGGGTTATCCTGCTGGCAGGCTACCTGCAGTCGGCCTGAGTTCCAAAGTCTAGGTCCGGCGTCGGTTGCTGTCGCCTCCTCCCTGACGTCAGTGCGCCAGGGGTATAAAATATGCAGCCAATGCCATTTTCTTCAGTCTTTCTTGCCGAGCGGTGCCCGAAGCAAAAGCAGTTTGCAAGTGCCGGTTGGCCGACTCCTGAGATTTTCAAATTCGAATTTCAGATCCGAAGTCTTCATTAAAGCTAAGTACCCTGTTGAGGAAACTTTTTTTCTTGCTCCAGACCGATGTCAGAAAAAGTTAATAATTGTATTTCTTGTGGGAAGCAAATACCTCATAAGGATTTTCATTCTTACTGTATTCCTTGCCTAGGCCCTGACCACGACGTGGCTAGTTGTCGGTTTTGTGCTAGATTTAACCAACGTGCTATTAAGCATCGGTACAATTTTGCATTTCATTATTTTGGCAGAAGATTTAACTATATAATGCTGTTGGAGCAACCGACTACTGGAGTTTATAAAAAGCGCAAAGAAAAGAACAGGCACCCGAGGTCCAAAACTGATGAGGCTTCCGCTAGGCCTGTTGCCGGTTCTCAGTGAGGCGCTTTTGCAGCCCCTGACGCCCACTAACTCAGAGCCACAGGCCGCTTCCGACTCCCACGTGGAGCCAACTAGGCAGCCGGAAACTCAAGGTATTGGAAACTCGGAAACTATTCCCTCAGATGGGTCCGGAGCCGCTGAGCAGGCATCTGCTTCTGAGGGTGTTTTCAGGCCTACACAGTTGTATGTAAAACCAACTTCAGCTTCAAAGACTAAAGCAGCTCTAAAGACAAACAAGTACAGCATTCTCCTGGACAGGCCTCCATGCCTAAAAAACAGATGCTTAAAATGGCCGAAGACCTAATTATTTTGTTCAGGGGTTCCCATCCCCTTCCTGATGAGGGTCCTAGCCAAGAGATAGAATATGCATATTCAGATCAGGTTTCCATTTCCTCTGATTCCTCTTCTGAACAGGAATATTCTCTCCCTCCCTATGAGAATTCTGATGCTGAAGAATCTATTCCTTCAGCCTCTCCTCCTGAGGATTATTCTTTTGGGGAGACCCTGCATACTATGAGGGAGCATTTCCACTGGGAGAGCCAAGATTACTCAGAATCCAACAAAAGGCTTGGAGACCTCCCTTTATTACCTCAGCACAGGCACCTTGCTATTCCTCCTGTTTTAGACATTGTAGATGATGTATTTTCAGAGTCCGGACAGTCTCCTGACTCTTTGTCATCAGCTCCTGTTAAACCAGACAGATAGTACAGGGTTCCTGATTCACATAAATTTCTTTATAAAAACCCTGCTGCAGACCCAGAAACTATCTCTCGGGGTCCCAAAGGGGTCAAGGCATCCACTGCAAAAAACCCTATACCATCTGATAGGGATTCAAGGGCCCTGGACAGATGGGGGAAAAAGATTTATACTTCTGCTACCTTGGCTGTAAGAGCTTTAAATTGTCAATTTCATATGCTTAAATGTCAGCAATATCTAATGTCACTGCTTAAACAAAAAATGTTGACAAATTCAGAATGTGCAGAAAACAAAGAAATGCAGGATTTATTGCATGCAGCTGAACAAGTGGGAAAGCATAGTTTGCAATGTGGTTTTGATTCTCTAGAGGCCTCTTGCAGGGCCGCTGTTGCAGGTTCTGTCATTAGGAGACATGCTTGGTTAAAAGAATAGAATATGCCCGATCATGTTAAAGCAAAATTATTAGATGATACCTTGTTTGGTGTTAAAGCAGAAGCGTTATTGAAGAAAATGAAGGACAAAGCTAAATCTATGCAAACCGTCAAGGATTTCTTATAGGTACAGCCTCCCAGATTTAAGCAGGAACTGGTCTGCAAAGAATTGGTCCTTTCCAGTGGTAGACAGGCCACAAAGAAGCAGATACAGACGCCCCAGAGGCAGATCACAGCCCCAAGGCTCATACAGGCCTAAACAATTGGGTGCTTCAACCTCCAAAAGCGGAGAAGAAAAATCACAGCCATACAGGAAACAGTCTCAATGACTTTCCCCTGCCAGCACCAAACACTTACCTTCTGGCAGCTCCTTTGGGGGGAAAAATAGCACTTTTTGCACAAAATTGGCACATGATCACTCAGGACAAATGGGTCTTAAATATCGTATCCCAGGGCTACAGGTTCCATTTTCACACCCTGCCAACGCCAAACGGTATGCCAGACCTGCCGCATAATCAATGGGCAGAGGCACAAAAACAAGTTTCATCCCTCATGGACATGAAGGCCTTTCAGCAAGTACCACAGCAAGAGCAGGGACAAGGATTTTACTCAAGGCTATTTTTGGTGCCCAGAAAGGACAAAACCTGGAGACCAATACTGGACCTGTCTATCCTGAACACATTCCTGGACATTCCAAAATTCAAAATGTTAACTCTGCAGCAGCTTCTGGCCATGCTGGGCAAGAAGGCTTGGCTTGTGACTTTAGACCTAAAAGCGGCATACCTGCATGTCCCAATCAGACAGTCATGCAGAAGATACCCCAGATTTATAGCTGGCTCAATGCATTACCAATTTTCTGCACTGCCCTTTGGCTTATCTACTGCGCCCAGGGTCTTCACAAAATGCCTGGCACCAGTAATTGCTTTTTGCAGACAAAGAGGAATTCAAATATCCTTACTTGGACGACTGCCTTATTCAAGCAGAGAACAAGGACACCCTACTACAGCATCTGGCATTTGTAAAAACATTACTAACAGGCCTAGGGTACACGGTGAACGAAAAGAAATCAAAACTCGTACCCTCTCAAGAGATAATATTCCTGGGTGCAAGCTTAAATACAACTATCCAGATGGCTTATCTCACGCCAGACATACACAGACAACTGACTACTTATTTCAAAATGTTGGCAACAAAGACCCAGTTATCTGCAAGAAAAAATCTGCAGGCTTTGGGCTTCATGGCATCCTGCGTTCTGCTAATTCCATATGCAAGACTGCATATGAGGAAACTTCAGTGGTATCTAAAAAGTGTTTGGACTCAACATTGCCACAGCCTGGAAACAATAATTACCCTCATTCCCTGCCTGCAACAGGAGTTTCGATGGTGGGCAAAAGCCTGTCACCACAACACGGGACAGCCATTCACCTTACCCACAGCCAGGCAGACATTGACAACAGATGCATCAGATTATGCCTGGGGGGCCCATATGGCAGGAAGATGTATTCAGGGCACATGGTCCGCAAGTCAAATGCATCTACATATCAATCAAAAAGAAATGCTAGCAGTTCAAAATGCCCTGACCGCCTTCAAGGATCTACTTCATCCAGGACAACTACTGATAAAGATGGACAATACCACAGTCATGTGGTACATAAGCAAGGGGGCACACATTCCTACCCCTTCTGCAGACTAGCCATGAACTTGTGGGACAGAGCATTGACTTACCAAGTGCATCTGCAAGCGCAATTCCTGCCAGGAAGGATAAATACTCTGGCAAACTAAGCAGAAACCTAATGGATACCCACGAGTGGAAATTGGATCCACAAGTCTTCAGCATGATAACAAGGAACTGGGGATGCCCGGACATAGGCCTATTTGCCTCTCCTCACAATTGCCAACTACAAAGATTCTGCACAAGGACTTATCACAAGCAAGCATGGAAAGTGGATGCTGTATCTTTCAGCTGGAAAAACCTAACAGTATATGCCTTTCCTCCTCTGCCTCTCCTCCCCAAGGTACTCCTCAAGGTCAGACAAGAGAAGCCAAAATGATACTGATTGCCCCAGACTGGCCCCGCCAGCACTGGTACCCAATCCTAAAGAGCTTGTCTCAATGCCCAGCTTGGGCACTACCTCAAATTCCTCACTTATTGACACAACAAGACAGTCCGATACTGCACAACCAGCTCAGAACCCTAAACCTGCCAGCATGGAGGATAATGTAGCCATTCAAGACGCACCTCTTTCTAAAGCAGTTATGGATGTTATTTTGAAGGCCAGGAGGCCTAGCACCAGAAAATCTTATGCAGAAAAATGGAAGAGATTCTGTGCTTGGAACCAGGCACAAGGTATTGACATGATTGTTCCAAATATTCCTCAGATTTTGCAATAGTTAACTGAGATGCTGGATGAAGGCCTTTCCTTTTCATCAATTAAAATTCATGCCTCTGCCATTTCAGCTCATTACAATACAGAACCACCTATTTTTTCTCATCCGTTACTAACAGTACCTCAGAGGGACCAAAAACTTAAGACCCCCAAGGAGAGCACCAATACCTGCATGGGACCTCAACTATGTCTTGGAAAAACTTACACTGCCTCCCTTTGAGCCAGCCTCTGCAGCTGATATAAAATTCTTATCCTGGAAAACAGCTCTGCTCCTAGCAATAACCTCCGCTAGACGAGTCTCAGAGTTACAGGCACTCATGGCTGTGGAATCTTTTATCATTTTCCATCCTGACAGGGTTTCTTTGAGGACAAACCCTACATTTATGCCTAAGGTAATGACCAGTGTGGCCCTTAACCGAACAATTCACTTGCCTACCTTTTACCCAAACCCACAGAATAAGGGTGAGAGACTTCTGCATTCTTTGGACATTCACAGACAGCTACACTTCTACTTGGACAGAACCAAAGCTTTCAGAAAGACTGAACAACTTCTAGTAGCATATGCTGCGGGATCACAAGGAAAGCCCATCTCAGAGCAGACTATTTCAAAGTGGATAGGCCACTGCATTTGTTTCTGCTATTCACAGCATGGCAAATCAGTGCCTAAGGGCATTAAGCCATATTCCACCAGAGCAGCAGCCACTTCAGCAGCCTTCCTCAGAGGAGTACCAACCAAAGACATCATAGAGGCTACAACTTTGAGTTCATTGCATACTTTCACAAAGCACCATCACTTAACTCTGTATTCTAAATCCAGGGCAGGCTTTGCCACTGCAGTTCTGCAGGGCCTGATAGCTTCTCCTAATCCTGTTTAGCACCAGCCTCCCAACCATAGCTTTGGGATTCAACCCAATTGTAATGACTGCAACAGTGAAACACGATGAACGTAGTGCAGTTGTATACCTACCATAAATGTAGATGTTCGAGTGTATTCACTGTTGCAGTCCAGGTTACCCTCCCTCCATCCCCCTTTTCCCTTGCTGGGACTTATCTGTACTTCTCTATTCTATATAAACTATGTGGTGTATTTGCTTGTAGATGAAGGAAAAGTTGTTTTTGGTTATGCATGCTTTTTGGCATTAGTGAGCCTACCATTTTAGGGGCACCTGACATCTGGGGCAAGAAAAACTGAAGAAAATGCCATCTGCTGCATCTTTTAGACCCCTGGCGCACTGACGTCAGGGAGGAGGCGACAGCAACCGACGCTGGAGCTAGACTTTGGAACTCGGGCTGACTTGCGCGTAGCCTGCCAGCAGGATAACCCAATTGTAATGACTGCAGCAGTGAATACACGCGAACATCTACATTTGTGGTAGGTACACAACTGTACTTTCTGTATTCCCCAGGCCAAAAACTCTCACTACGCCTAGAAAACAGATGACCAAACCACAGGCTCAGGCCCGTATGCCTCAAAAACAAATGCTTAGAATGGCCGAAGACCTTATTACTTTAATTAGGGGAAGGCAGCCTTACCCCTCCAAGGGAAGGCAGCCTTACCCCTCCAAGAGACCTAAAACTGATTTTCTTTCTGATTCTTCTGATCAGGAGTCTGCTATTTCTTCTACTTCTGATTACCAGGATTTGCCCTTATCTACTTATGAGGATTCTAATGCAGAGGATTCCATTCCCCCTGCTTCCCCTCCAGAAGATTTTTCTTTCGGTGAAATTTTGCATACTCTTAGCATTTCTGCTGGGAAAGCCAGGATTACTCTTGAGTCCAAAAAGAGACTTTGGGAATTCTTACTCCTGCCTCAACACAGGCCTTTAACTATCCCTCCTGTTCTGGACATTGTAGATGATGCTTTCTTTGAATCCAACCTTATCCCAGACACTTTTCCTCCAGCTCCCAGAAAGCCTGACAGGTACTACAGAGTACCTGACTCTCAACAAGTTCCTCTTCAAGAACCCTTCTGCGGATCCAGAAACCATTTCCCAAGGACCAAAAGGCATTAAGGCTACTGCTGCCAAAAATCCTACCCCTTCCGAAAGAGATTCTAGAGCCATAGACAGATGGGGTAAGAAGGTATACACATCTGCTACTTTGGCCATTAGGGCTTTTAATTGCCAAATGTTCTTCGTGTTTCACTGTTGCAGTCATTACATTTGGGTAATCTGCTGGCAGGTTGCCGTCAGTCGGCCTGATTTTAGCAAAGTCTTGGGTCCTGCGTCAGTTGCTGTCCCTTCTTCCATGACATCAGGTCATCGGGTATAAAACATGAAGCTAACGCCATTACATCAGTCTTTCTTACTGTGCGGTGCCAGAAGCAGTTTGCAAGTGCTGGTCGGCCGACTCCAGAAATTTTTGTTTTCAAGTTTCAGAACCGAAGTCTTCAATTAATAAGCTAAGTACCCCATTGGGGAAACTTTTTCTTGCTCCTTACCGATGTCAGTAAAAGTTTATAATTGTATAACTTGTGGGAAGCAAATACCTCAAGGATTTTCACTTGTACTGTATTCCTTGCCTAGGCCCTGACCACGACGTACCTTGCTGTTGGTTTTGTAGTTTATTTAATCAACGCACTACCCGTCATCAGTACATTTCTGCTTCTAAATATTTCGGATCACTGTTTAATTATCCAGAAATGATGGTTGGCAATCTGACTACTAGAATACCTAAAAAAACGCAAAGAAACCACCATAAAAAACTTCTCCAAAGCCAACTTCATGCTACTCAAGTCAGAAGTGACAAAACTTCATGACACCCATGCAGACGGGAACTGAAAGTTCAACTGCTGAATCCTACACTAAGGCACTGTACGAGCACATCCACTCATGCATGAATCGTGCCATCCCAAATAGAACCAAAATGCTCTCATCCAAAAAAAGGAAGCCAATCTGGTGGTCCCCTGCCATAAACAAACTTTACAACAAAAGGAAGAAACCTTTGCAGAAAAGAGGAAAATCCCAGGATGCAAAAAACTCCCTTACTAGCCTCAGTAAGAAACTGAGATGCCTCATAAAATCCTCCAAAGCTAGTTACGAAAATAAAATTGCCAAATATTCCAAAGACAACCACAAAGCATTCTATAACTATGTCAAGAATCTAAATGGCAATGCTCAGATCTGCTCTGAGCTAAAACAGAATGGCATTAAATATACTGATCCGAAGGATATTGCCAATATCCTGGCAGATCGATTCAGTGCCAACTTCACCCCATCTCACCCCTAAATGGCTCATCGCAATACCGAACGATTGCCAAATTCCAGTAATAACGGCCACACAGGTACAAAACGCACTCTCTAAAGCCAAGAATACAGCATCCATGGGACCAGATGACATCCCGGGCTGTGTACTACATGAACTACAATATGAACTGGCACCTCACCTAAGTGTCATGTTTAATCATAGCCTCACCTCAGGTTTCGTGCCCACTGAGTGGCGCCAGAGCTGCAGTTATCCCAATCCACAAGGGGATCCACCCTGGATCCCGAAAACTACCGTCCCATCAGTCTGACAAGCCTTATCTGCAAGGCCATGGAGCGTATTATCATGGAACTTATAAACAAAGACATTGGCAACCTTCAAACACTGGACCCCACCCAGTTTGGGTTTGTGAAGGGTCGATCTTGTCTCCTGAACCTGATTGACTTCTTTGAATCAGTCTCCAGAGCCATGGACAAGGGTAAGGTGGTCCACAAAGCCTATCTAGACCTTGCCAAGGCCTTTGACACCATCCCCCACTCTGGAATCATAGATAAACTTACTAAGTTGGGCAATAATCCCTATGTCACCCAGTGGGTTGCTAAATGGCTTACTGATAGAACCCACACTGTAAAAGTAGCCGACTCCAAATCCAGCTCCAGACAAGTGACAAGTGGAGTACCTCAGGGTTCAGTCCTGGGAGCGCTCTTGTTTGGCATCTACTTCTCTGAAGTACAGGTCAACACTAAGGGACTCTGGCTAACAAAGTTTGCAGATGACTGCAAACTGGGAGCCATTATTGAATCCCAAATGATGTGGATACTCTACAAAAGGGCCTTACAGAAACAGATGCTTGGTGCCAGAGCCATGGGCTCAAGCTCAGTGCCAAGAAATGTATTGTTATCCCCTTTGGGAAAAAACATGTATCCATGAATTACCATATAGGTGGCAGTACACTAAACACAGAAAGTGTGATAACAGACTTAGGGACACAGGTGGACAGTGGTCTCACCTTCGATAACCACATCGCCACAACAGTCAGGAAATCCTTCTATGTGGCACACCTCATCACGAAGGGCTTTTCATCCAGAAAAAAGGAGGTCGTTGTCCCACTGTATTCATCCCTCATTAGACCCATTATAGAATACAACGCCCCATTTGGTATGTACCTCTCAAGACATCCGCAACAACTGGAACGGCCTCAGAAATACCTCACTAAAAGAATCACAGGCCTAAAGCAGATGCCCTATGCTGACCGCCTTAAAAAACTCCAGCTATACTCTGTCGCATATCGTCTACTCGGAGGCGATCTCTGCTTAACATACAAGGCCATGTCAAACCCAGAGCTGTTGGACATGCTACACTTAAAGAAATCCCAATCCCTCAGAGCTACACGCTCCAGGGATCTAAACCTTGTCATCACAATAAACAAAACATGTTGGATGGATAGGTTCCTGACCCAGAGACTCCCCAGACACTGGAATAGATTGCCCATACATGTCAAGCAGAGTGCCTCTTTGGACCTCTTCAAGAGGAACCTTGACGATTGGATGGGAGAAAGGAAATTCACCCCAGGGATCACGTCAGTCGCCCTGCTAGACAGGGGTCCAGGAAAGTAAATAATGTGGGAAGAAATAGCCAGGGAATTGTTATGGCTAGGCTTGTATAGGCCCTAGGGCTGGTAGCCTAGTACCAACCTATGAAGAAAAAGAGAGGCCGTTGAGGTCCAAAACTGCCGACGACGCTTCTCCTGAGCCAGTTGCCAGTTCGCCGGTACTCAGTGAGGCACTTTCGCAGCCCCTGATACCCGCTACTTCTGTTTCGCAGGCCTCTACTGAGACCCATTTGGAGTCCGGTATGCCGTGAGATGCTTCAATTATGGAACCTGTGGATGTCTCTACCTTGGATGAGTCCGGAGCTGCTGTGCAGGCATCTGCTTCTGAGGGTGTATTGAGGCCTACAGGTTTGTATATTAAACAGACGCCATCTTCAATATTAAGGCCAAAATCTCGATCTGTGTCTAAAAAAACGATGCCTAGGCCACGTGTGCAGGCCCCTATGCTTAAACAAATGCTAAAAATGGCTGAAGATTTAATTAGTCTAATCAGGGGTAGCCAACCCCCACCTTCAAAGAAGCCTAGGGCTGAACTTGAGTATGAATCTTCTGAACAGGATTCTATTTCTTCTGACTCTTCTAATGAACAGGATTTGTCTATACTTACTTATGAGGACTCTGATGCAGAAGATTCCATTCCTTCTGCTTCTTCCCCTGAGGATTTTTCTTTTGAGGAAACTTTACATACCTTAAGGGAAAATTTCCACTGGGAAAGTCAGGATTTTTCTGAATCCAAAAAGAGGCTTAGGGATTTTCTTCTTCCTCAGCACAGGCCTTTGGCTATACTTCCTGTACTAGATATTGTTATTGATGTGTTTTCAGAATCCAGTATGGCCCCCGATTCTCTGCCTCCGGCCCCTTGTAAGCTAGACAGATACTACAGGGTTCATGATTCCCACAAATTCCTTTTCAAAAATCCTGTTGCGGACCCTGAAACCATTTCTCAGGGGCCCAAGGACATTAAGGCTTCTGCTAAAAATCCTACCCCTTCTGATAGAGACTCCAGGACGCTGGATAGATGGGGTAAAAAGGTTTATACTTCTGCAACCTTGGCAATCAGGGCTTTAAACTGTATATTTCATATACTAAAATAGCAGCAGCATATCATGGGACTGCTTAAACAGCAAATGATGTTGATTTCAGACTGTGTGGAAAATAAAGATTTACAGGATTTATTGCATTCAGCTGAACAAGTTGGAAAACATACTTTGCAATGTGGTTTTGATTCTTTGGAGGCCTCTTGCAGGGCTGCTGTTACTGGGTCTGTGCTTAGAAGGCATGCTTGGCTTAAGGAGCAATCTCTGCCTGATCATGTTAAAGCAAAATTGTTGGATGCTCCTTTTGCAGCATAACCGTCTGTTTGGCAGTAAGGCTGAAGATGTTCTAAAAAAGATGGAAGATAAGGCTAAATCTATGCAGACTGTAACGGATTTTTTACAAGTACAACCTCCAAGCTTTAGTAGGCACTGGCCTACTAAGAACTGGTCCTTTCCAGTTCCTTCCAGAGCCACTCAAGCCAGACCCAGACAGGCCAAAAGCACCAAGTTTCAGTCCCAAGGGACTTTAAGAACTAAGCAATGGGGTGCCTCCTCTTCCAAATCTGGAAACGAGACACCTCCCTATGGTAAACAGTCTCAATGACTTTCCTTTAGAATTACCAAGCACTTACCTTTTAGCCGCCCCTTTGGGGGGAAAACTGGCACTTCATGCAAAAAACTGGCAACTTATAACCCAGGACAAATGGGTTTTAAATATAGTGTCCCAGGGATACAGATTTGATTTCCACATGTTGCCAACTCCAAGCAGATGGCCAGACCTGCCCCCAAATCAGTGGGCAGAGGCTCAGAAACAAGTACTTTCCCTCTTAAACATGTGGGTTATTCAGCTAGTGCCAGAAGGGGAAAAGGGACAAGGTTTCTATTCCAGACTTTTCCTGGTACCCAGAAAAGACAAATCATGGCGTCCAATTCTGGACTTGTCTACTCAACACTTTCTTGGACATTCCAAAATTCAAGATGCCGACTCTTCACCAATTACTTGCTATGCTAGGCAAAGATGCCTGGTTGGCAACTCTAGATCTAAAAGAGGCATACCTGCATATCCCAATCAGGGAATCTTGCAGAAGATACCTCCACTTCAAAACAGGCTTTTTGCATTATCAGTTCTCTGCACTGCCCTTTGGCTTATCTGCTGCGCCCGGGGTCTTTACAAAGTGCCTGGCTCCAGTAATTGCTTTTTGCAGGCAAAGAAATATTCAAATATATCCATACCTGGATGATTGTCTAATTCAAGCAGAAAACAAGGCCATTCTTCTAAAACATCTGGTGTTTGTAAAAAGAGTTCTAAATTGTCTAGGGTACACCATAAGCGAAAAGAAATCACAACTAGTACTTCATCAAGAAATAACATTCCTGGGTGCAAGCATGAATACAACTGCCCAGATGGCTTACCTTATGCCAGAAAAGCAAATTCAGTTGGTGACTTACTTCAAACAGGTGGCCACAAAAACCCTGCTATCAGCAAGACAAATACTGCAAGCCTTGGGGTTCATGGCCTCCTGCATTCTTCTAATTCCATATGCAAGACTGCATATGAGGAAACTTCATGGTGGTTAGCATTCTCACAGCCTGGAAACAATGATTCCTATCATACCTTGCCTGCAGCTAGAGTTCCTGTGGTGGGCAGAGGACTGTCACCAAAACAAGGGACTGCCATTCACACCACCCCCTGCCGCCCAAAGCCCAACTGCAGATGCATCAGACTATGCATGGGGGGCTCATCTGGCAGGGAAGTGCATTCAGGGCAAATGGAGCTCAAATCAAATGCACCTTCATATCAATCAAAAAGAAATGCTAGCTGTACAGAAAGCTCTGACAGCCCTCAAGGACTACCTTCATCCAGGGCAATTAATGGTAGACAGACAACACCACAGTTATGTGGTACATAAACAAGCAGGGGGGGTACGCATTCCTATCCCCTTTGCAGACAAGCCATGGCATTGTGGAGCATGGCCTTGGCCTGTCAAGTACAACTACAAGCCCAATTCCTGCCAGGAAAGCTGAATAATTTGGCAGACGAGCTAAGCAGAAATCTCATGGACCCACACGAATGGAAACTGGAACCACGGATTTTCAACATGTTGACACGCAAATGGGGGAGCCCAAGCATGTATCTCTTTGCCTCACCCCATGAACTACCAGTTGGACAAATGTTGCAAAAGAACTCCTCACAAAAAAGCCTGGAAAGTGGATGCTCTGCCCTTCAGCTGGGAAAACCTATCAGTCTATGCTTTTCCTCCTCTGCCTTTGCTCTCCAAAGTTCTACTAAAAATCAAACGGGACAAGGCAAAGATGATTTTGCTTGCTCCAGACTGGCCTCACCAGCACTGGTACCCACTCCTATGCAGTCTGTCACAACTTTCTTCATGGCACCTGCCTCAGACACCTTCCTTACTGTCTTAGCAGAACAACCAAATTCTGCATCCTCAGCTCCAAACATTGAATCTTGCAGCTTGGCTAATCATTTAAATTCCCCGTTAGCATCCCTCAGCAAACCTGTGATGGAGGTCATTTTGGAGGCGAGAAGACCTAGTACCAGAAAATCTTATGCTGACAAATGGAAAAGATTCTGTGCCTGGAATCCGTCTCAATGGATGACCACAGAAGTGCCCAGTTTACCTCAGATTTCGCAATACTTAACTGAGATGCTTCACAAGGGCCTATCTTTTTCTTCCATAAAAGTCCATGCCTCAGCCATTTCAGCTCATTACAGCACAGAACCACCCCTCTTCTCTCATCCTCTGTTAAAGCAGTATCTCAGAGGGGCCAAAACCTTAAGGCCGTCCAGGAGAGCTCCAACCCCTGCTTGGGACCTTAACTTTGGATTGGAAAAACTCACTCTACCTCCTTTCGAGCCAGCTGCTACTGCAGACTTAAAATTCCTTTCCTGGAAAATAGCCTTCCTTTTAGCAATCACTGTGGCTAGAAGGATTTCTGAATTACAGGCCCTTATGGCACTGGAGCCTTTCTTCATCTTTCATGCGGACAGGGTGTCACTCAGGACCAACCCATCCTTCATGCCCAAGGTGGTATCCAATGTGGCTCTTAATCAGTCCAGTCATTTGCCATCTTTCTTTCCCAATCTGCAGAACAAAGAGGAGCGGATTCTGCATTCATTGGATGTACACAGACAACTTAGATTTTACTTGGACAGGACTAAATCTTAAAGAAAATCTGAACAACTGCTGGTAGCATTTGCTGTAGGGGCAGAGGGAAGGGCTATTTCAAAGCCAACCATTTCCAAATGGATAAGCCATTGCATTCATTTCTGCTATAAGCACCATGGAAAACCTATCCCCCAGGGGATCAGATCCCATTCCACAAGGGTTGCATCTACTTCTGCAGTTTTTCTCAGAAGTGTTCCTACCAGGGATATTCTAGAAGCTGCTACCTGGAGTTCAGTTCATACTTTCACCAAGCACTATCACTTACCAATTTTTTCTAAATCCAGAGCTGGCTTTGCCACTGCTGTTTGACAAGACCTTATAGCCGGTCCTAATAATGTATAAATCCATCCTCCCAACCTTAGCTTTGGGAATCTACCCAAATGTAATGACTGCAATAGTGAAACACGAAGAATATAGTACAGTTGTGTACACTTACATAAATGTAGATGTTAGAGTGTATTCACTGTTGCAGTCCTGGTTACCCTCCTTCCAGCCCCCTGTTTCTTCTCTTACTATGTCTCTCCTTTATTTTTCTACACTTAAAAGCATTTTTGGTGTATTTGCTTTTGTTTGGAGGTATATATTTTTGTTTAAAATTATTTATATATTTTGCTCCCCATTTTGGGGGCACCTGACATCTGGGGCAAGAAAAAATGATGTAATGGCGTCTGCTGCATGTTTTATACCCCTGACAACCTAACATCATGAAAGAAGGAACAGCAACCAATGCAGGACCCAAGACTTTGTTAATCAGGCCGACTGAGGGCAATCTGCCAGCAGATTACCCAAATGTAATGACTGCAACAGTGAATACACTCGAACATCTACATTTATGGTAAGTGTGCACAACTGCACTTTTGGCAGTTTGCTTTATTACTTTTCTCTTTAGGAAAATTGTTTTAAAGCAAGAGTGTATTTTTGATGGACTATCTCGAGACTAATGTACTTTTAAACAGAACTGTCTTTTTTTTTTTCTTTCAGCTTAACAGTAGTTTTAATAAGCTGAAAACATTTTCTGTGGAGAAATTTTTTCCTTGGTGGGACTGACGGTGTTTTTAAGTGCATTTTATTGTGTTTTTCTGTCAAAAGAAAACTTTTGTGGACTGGTGGTTTTACTGACCCTTGCTTGTCTTCCTTGAGAAAGAGAACCATTTTTGGCTTGACCATGGAACAGACTACCGGTCCCACAGTTCTTCCAGCCACAAAAATAAAAAGTCAAGCAAAGAGCCTCTACCACCACAGCTGGCTTGTAATTTATCTCAGCCACAATTCCCCACTCAGGTATAATAAACTGTCAACTAGGCATTGATCCATGTGTTACCAGATGGGTATCAAACTGGCTCACTGATGAAACCCACCTAGTCAAAATAGAGGAAATCACCTCAAGTAGTAGACCCGTAACAAGCGGTGTATCCCAGGGATCCGGTCTTGAGGCCTCTGCTGTTTGGGATATACTTAGAGGTGCAGGGCAAATCTAGTGGGTTATGGCTGACCAAGTTTGCAGATGACTGCAAGCTGGGTGCTGTCATCAATTCTCCTAGTGATGTAGACTTCCTCCAAGAGGGTCTCAACCAAAGAAATGACTGATTCCAGAAACATGGCCTCAAACTGAATGCCAAAAAATGCATAGTCATTCGTTTTGGGGAGAATGACATCCCCTGAAATTATCACATTGATAATGAGGCACTAAGCATGCAACCAGTCGTGAGGGACTTGGGAAGCCAGGTTGCTAGCAAACTGACTTTTGAACACCATATTGCCTCTGTTGTATGGAAAGCTTTCTACATGGCCCACCTCATTAGTAAGAATATGTTATCCAGGGACAAGGTGATCATACCTGTATTCTTCCCTTATGAGACTGATTATTGAATACATAATGCCCCTTTCGGCATGTACCTCACAAAGCACATGCAGCAGCTGGAGAGACCACAGAGATTCCTCACCCAGAGAATCCCGGACCTCAAACATCTACCCTACACAGGCTAAAAGCCCTGTCCCTCTACTCAGTCTCCTACAGACTCCTCAGAGGTGACCTATGTCTGGCATACAGAAGAATTTCAGACCCCGTCCTGATGGGACTGCTGCATATCCGCAAGTCAGGCTCCACTCGAGTAACCTGCACGAGAAACCTCAACCTGGTCTGTGAGATCAATAGGACTTGTTGTCACAGATTTGTGTCCCAGAGACTCCCCCTTTTGTGGAATAGACTTCCTCTCACGCAAAGCAGAGTACCTTATTAAAATCTTTTTAAGCACAACCTGGATAACTGGATGGGGGAGAGAAAATATACTGTTGGGATTCCACCCATGATGTTCATCGTGCATACAGCTGCAGTCATAACAGATGGGTTCTCATGCCGTCAGGTGGGTCCTCGGTCGGCCGAAAGTCTAGGTCTGGCGTCGGTTGTTGTTGCTTCTTCCCTGACGTCAGTGCGACAGGGGTATAAAAGAACCAGCTGACGCCATTTTCTTCAGTCTTTCTTGCCGCGCGGTGCCCGAAGCCGAAGCAGTTGGCAAGTGCCGGTCGGCCAGCTCCTGAGATTACGAATATTTTTCAACCGAAGACTTCTAGAAAGCTAAGTACCCTGTTGGGGAAACTTTTCTTGCCTCAGACCGATGTCAGTCAAAGTTAATAATTGCATTTCATGTGGGAAGCAAATACCGCATAAGGATTTCCATTCCCTCTGTATACTTTGCTTAGGCCCAGACCATGACGTCTCGGCCTGTCGTTTTTGTGCTACATTCAACAGACGCACTATTAAGCGTCGGGCGGAGTTCGCCCAACACTATTTTGGCAAAAAGTTTAATTACAACATGTCGTCGGATACTCTGACTCCAATTTTGAGTAAACGACATAAAGATAAGGACCGACATACGAGGTCCGTGACTTCTACCGACACCACGCTAAAGCAGACTACATGTGCTCCGGTTCTCAGCGAGGCGCCTACGCAGCCCCTGACTACCGATGACACTTCATTAGCTGTGTCTTCTGTGCCCGAGGTCGCAGGCTCTTCAGCCCACACCCCGACTACAGATACCAAAGTCACTGTTGGCGGGGAAACTCAGAGTTCAGACAGGCCTGCCACCTCTCAAGGTGTCTTCAGGCCGCCGCCTTCTTTTTCCATTAAGGCTTACACTAAATCTAAAGCAGCCATGCATTCTAAAAGACAAGCTCCACAGGGCCCCTCTCAAGGCCCCATGCCTAAAAAGCAGATGCTCAAAATGGCTGAGGATTTGATTACTCTTATCAGGGGTTCTCAACCCCCCCCCCCCCCGATCCACATGAATGGAAGTTGCATCCTCAAGTTTTTACAATGATAATTCAAGCATGGGGAAGGCCAGACATAGATCTCTTTGCCACCCACAGAAATTACCAATTGACAAAATTCTGCTCAAGGACCTTTCATCCACAGGCCTCGAAAGTGGACACACTCTTTCAGTTGGACAACAATGATGGTTTATGCCTTTCCACCTCTTCCTCTGCTGGCCAAAGTTCTATTAAAAGCCAGAGCAGACAGACCAAAGATGATTCTCATTGCTCCAGACTGGCCAAGACAACACTGGTACCGACTCCTGAGGAGCCTGACTCATTCCCCACCATGGATCCTGCCTCTAATGCCTCTTCTACTGACTCAGCACAACTTCAAAACTCTTCACAGTCAGCTGAAAACACTCAGTCTAGCCGCATGGAGAATTCCTTAAATTCACAGCAGACCCTACTCTCCAAGGAGGTGCAGGATGTCATTTTGGAGGCCAGAAGGCCTTCTACTAGAAAAGCCCACTCCGCAAAATGGAAACGGTTTTGTGTCTGGAATCAGAAAAAGGGTCAGAATCCTGGAATACTGAATTTACCTCAAATACCACAGTACCTAGCCGAGCTGCTAAGCAGTGGACTTTCATTCTCCTCCATCAAAATCCATGCCTCAGCCATTTCTTTAGAGTACAACACTGATCCTCCTTTATTCTCTCACCCTCTCTTAAGACAGTTCCTCAGAGGGGCTAAGAATATAAAACCCCCAAGGAAGCAACCAGTACCGGCTTGGGACCTCAATTTCATTCTAGAAAAGCTAACCCTGCCTCCCTTTGAGCCAGCTGCTTCAACAGATCTGCAATATTTGTCATGGAAAACAGCCCTCCTTCTAGCTATCACCTCAGCACGCAGGGTTTCGGAACTACAAGCCCTCATGGCTGTGTAGCCTTTCATCATTTTCCATCAGGACAGAGTTTCCTTACAAACCAATCCTTCATTTATGCCAAAGGTAGTATCCAGGGTAGCCTTGAATCAGGCTATCCACTTACCTACGTTTTACCCTAATCCACAAAACAAAGGGGAGAGGCTACTACATTCCTTGGACATTCACAGACAGCTCCGTTATTATTTGGACAGAACAAAGCCTTTCAGAAAATCAGCGCAACTCTTTGTGTCCTATGCTACAGGTGCTCAAGGGAAGCCTATTTCCAAACAGACAATCTCAAAATGGATAGCCCACTGCATACGCTTTTGTTCTTTTCATGGTAAAACTGTACCTACAGGCATCAGATCTCACTCCACAAGGGCCACAGCTACCTCTGCTGCTTTCCTCAAGGGGTTCCTACCAAAGATATTTTGGAAGCAGCCACTTGGAGTTCTGTACATACTTTCTCCAAGCACTGTCACCTACCATTATACTCCAAAACTAGAGCGGGCTTTGCCACTGCAGTCTTGCAGGGCATCCTGGCTCCACCTAGTTCCACTTGGTGCCTACCACCCCTTTATTAGCTTTGGGATTCTACCCATCTGTTATGACTGCAGCTGTATGCACGATGAACATAGTACAGTTTTGTACCTACCATAAATGTAGATGTTTGAGTGCTAATACAGCTGCAGTCCAGGTTTCCCTCTTGGGACAGGCCTTATGGCTAACACCTCCTCATACAACCTCATTGGGGTATTCTTTTATGGTGTATTTGCTTGCAACTACTGTTTTTTGATTATATTGCATTTGCTTTACTACATAAATTTATGTTTTGCCTTCCTTCTGGGGGCACCTGACATCTGGGGCAAGAAAAACTGAAGAAAATGGCGTCTGCTGGTTCTTTTATACCCCTGTCGCACTGACGTCAGGGAAGAAGCGACGACAACCGACGCCAGACCTAGACTTTGGATTTCGGCCGATCGAGGACCTGCCTGACGGCAGGAGAACCCATCTGTTATGACTGCAGCTGTATTAGCACTCGAACATCTACATTTATGGTAGGTACAAAACTGTACTTTCCTGTGGACAGAGTGCTGACTTGTTGGAATATGGGCTAAATTCTTGGCTGGGCTTGTAAGGGTCTCTGGGCCAATTTGCCTAGTAACTTCCTATGATCCTATTTGTTGTACCTCAGACTACTCTTAACCCGGATCCCCCTGGTGTAGCACCTACAGCCACTATGGATATGTCCTCTGCAGCTGTTGGAGTCCCCTCAGTGGACAAAGGAGAGCCACTGCTCATTCTGGAAGAGGAAAGAGGGATGTATCTCTGTGTCAGAATGCAGCTGCTGCCAATAGTAACATGGTTGGTCCCAGAGAAAATACTGTAAGTTGTTAGGATTTTCCAGAAGCTACATACATTTCCTCCTGTTCTGTTAGCTTTAGAAAATGTTACTGCCTCAAATTTTCCTGTTAGCCAGCCAGCTGCAGCTAAAAAGGCAGATAAGATGTGTGAAATTCTTCAGTCTTTTATATATTTATATACTGTTACCAAACTTGATCCAGCAGTCATAGCCTTAGTTGATCCCACTGCTGCTAAACACTTAATTGCCGTCCTACCCTTTCTGGTAAGGATGGAAAAATTAAGTATGGGGAAAAAATGTATAGTTCTGCAAAGTGGTTTTCAGAATTTCTGAATTGTCAGGTTCATATGCGTGTCCTGATTGATTGTGAAAGTATGAGGGAATATTTTATCTGCAGATGTTCTTTGTGTTTCACTGTTGCAGTCATTACATTTGGGTTATCTGCTTGCAGGTAGCATTCAGTCGGCCTGATTATCAAAGTTTTGGGTCCTGCGTCGATTGCTGTCGCATCTTCCATGACGTCAGGTAGTCAGGGGTATAAAGCATGCAGCAGATGTCATTACATCAGTCTCTCTTGCCGTGTGGTGCTTGAAGCAGAAGCATTTCGCAAGTGCCGGTCGGCTGACTCCTGAAATTTTCGTTTTCGAGCTTCAGATTTGAAGTCTTCAGTAAAGCTAAGTACCCCGCTGGAGAACCTTTTTCTTGCTCGAAACAGATGTCAGTAAAAGTTAACAATTGTATTACTTGTGGAAAGCCAATAGCTCATAAAGATTTTCATTCATACTGTATTCCTTGCTTAGGCCCAGACCACAACGTCCTTCGCTGTCGGTTTTGTGCCTTATTCAATCCTTTAACTACTTTTCATTGGTTCATTTTCGCATCTATTTTGGTACTCTATTGCTTCGCTAAGCCATCCAACTACCGACATTCCATAAAAATGTAAAGATAAAGACAGAGACAGACCGCATCCGTTAAACTAGTCGCCAGTTCGCCGGTACTCACTGAGGCACTTTCGTAGCCCCTGATGCCCACTACTTCAGATTTGCAGGCCTCTACTGAGACCCATTCGGAGTCCTGTATGCCACGAGATGCTTCGACTATGGAACCTGCGGATGCCTCTACCTTGGATGGGTCCCGAGCCGCTGTGCAGGCACCGGCTTCTGAGGGTGTATTCAGGCCTACTGACTTGTATATCAAACCGACGCCATCTTCTTCAAGGCCTAAAACTCTATCTACGCCTAGAAAACTGACGCCCAGACCACATGGTCAGGCCCCTATGCCTAAAAAACAAATGGTAAGAATGGCTGAAGGCCTTATTACTCTAATCAGGGGAAGCCACCCTTCTCCCTCTGAGACCTAGAACTGATTTTCCTTCTGTTTCTTCTGATAATGATTCTAAAATTTCTGTTTCTTCTGATGACCAGGATTTGCCCTTATCTACCTATGAGGATTCTGATGCAGAGGGCTCCATTCCCTCTGCTTCCCCTCCAGAAGATTTCTCTTTTGGTGAAACTTTGCATACTCTTAGGGAACATTTCCGCTGGGAAAGCCAGGGCTACTCTGACTCCAAAAAGAGGCTTAGGGATTTCTTACTCTTACCTCAACACAGGGCTTTAGCTGTCCCTCCTGTACTGGACATTGTAGATGCCTTCTTGGAATCTAGCCTGGCCCCAGACACTTTACCTCCGGCTCCTAGGAAACCTGACAGATTAAGTACCTGACTCTCACAAGTTCCTCTTTAAGAATCCTACTGTGGATCCAGAGACCATTTCACAGGGACCCAAAGGCATTAAGGCTACTACTGCCAGAAACACTCTGATAGAGATTCCAGGGCCGTGGACAGATGGGGTAAGAAGGTATACACTTCTGCTACTTTGGCCATTAGGGCCTTAAACTGCCAGTTTCATATGTTAAAGTATCAGCTGCATATTATTGGATTACTTAAACAGAAAATGATGATTCCTGACTGTGCTGAAAATAAAGAATTACAGGATGTAATGCATTCTGCTGAACAAGTTGGTAAACATACTTTGCAATGTGGTTTTGATTCCTTAGGCATCTTGCAGGACTGCTGTCACTGGGTCTGTACTTAGAAGGCATGCTTGGCTTAAGGAGCAAACTTTGCTAGGTCATGTTAACGCTAAATTACTGGATGCTCCCTTAAACCAAGACCGTCTGTTTGGCAACAAAGCAGGTGTAGTACTTGAAAAGATGGAGGAAAAAGCTAAATCTTTGCAAACTGTTAAAGATTTCCTGCAAGTACAGCCTCTCAGATTTAGTAGGCACTGGCCTTCTAAGAATTGGTCCTTTCCTGTCTCTTCCAGGCCTTCAAGTCCAAACCCAGAACCAGCAGATCACCCAGGCTTCAGTCTCAAGGATACTCCCAGGCCTAAGCAGTGGGGTGCTTCCACTTCCAAAGCTGGAAGTAGTAAGACACCCCCCCCCATGCTAAACTGTCATAATGACTTAATTTAAACCTTCCAAGCCCTGCTCAACTGACTTCCTTTAGTGGGAAGGATCGCCCTGCATGCAAAAAAACTCGGAACTCATTACCCAAGACAAATGGGTTTTAAATACTGTTTCCCAAGGATACAGATTCCACTTGCACTCCTTACCAACCACAAACGGTTGGCCAGACCTACCCCCAAATCAGTGGGCAGAGGCTCAAAAGCAGGTTCATTTTCTTCAAAGTGTCAGGGCTGTTCAACCAGTCCCAGAAGAGGAATGTGGGCAAGGTTTTTACTCAAGACTTTTCCTGGTACCCAGAAAGGACCATTCCTGGTGTTTTATCCTGGACCTGTCTATCCTAAACACCTTTTTGGTATTCCCAAAATTCAAAATGCTAACTCTTCATCTGCTGCTTCCCATGCTAGGCAGAAATGCCTGGTTGGCAACATTAGATTTAAAGGAAGCTTACCTGCACATCCCAATATGGGAATCTTGCAGAAAATACCTACGCTTCAGAGCAGGATACATGTACGGTTAGTTCTCTGCACTGCTTTTTGGCTTATCTACTGCGCCCAGGGTATTCCCAAAGTGCCTAGCTCCAGTCATTGCATTCTGCAGGCAAAGAAATATTGAAATATACCCATACCTGGACGATTGTCTAATTTAGACAGAAAGCCAGGACATATTATTAAAGCAGCTGGCATTTGTAAAGAAACTGCTAACCTCACTGGGGTACACCATAAACGAAAAGAAATCACATGTGGTACCCTGCCAGCAAATTGTATTCCTGGAAGCAAGCTTGAATACAACTTCCCAGATGGCCTACCTCACGCCAGAAGTTTGACAGCCTACTTCAAACTACTGGCCACAAACACCCAGCTATCTACAAGGAAAATACTGCAAGCTCTGGGGTTCATGGCCTCTTGCATTCTACTAATTCCATATACAAGACTGCATATGAGGAAACTACAATGGTATCTAAAAAGCCTATGGTGTCAACATTCTCAGGACCTGGAATCAATGATTCCTACCATTCCTTGTAGAAAGGCAGAGTTCCTTTGGTGGGCAGAGGCTTGCCACCACAACAGGGGACCGTCATTCACTCTACCCCCTGCCACCCAAACCCTAACAGAAGCATCAGACTATGCATGGGGTCTCACTTGGCAGGGCAGTGCATCCAGGGCAAATGGAACCAGAGTCAAATGCACCTGCATGTCAATCAAAAAGAAATGTTAGCTATACAGAATTCTCTGACAACCTTCAAGGACTACATTTTTTCAGGACAATTATTGGTAAAGACGGCCAACACTTATGTGGTACATAAACAAGCGGGGGGGGGGGACCCACTCATACCCTCTCTGCAGACTAGCCATGGCTCTGTGGAACACAGCCTTGAGCTACCAAGTGCACCTACAAGCTCAGTTCCTGCCAGGCAGGCGAAATACACTGGCAGATGACCTAAGCAGAAATATCATGGACCCACATGAGTGGATACTGGAACCAAAGATATTCAACATTTTGAGACAAATGGGGGAGCCTGGAGATGGACCTGTTTGCCTCCCCTCAGTACTACCAGTTGGACAAATTCTACACAAGGACTCAACACAGACAAGCTTGGAAAGTGGATGCCCTGTCCTTCACCTGGAAAAACCTCTGTTTATGTCTTTCCCCCTCTGCCTCTCCTCTCCAGAGTTCTACTAAAGATCAAACAGGACAAACCAAGGACAATACTCATTGCACCAGACTGGCCACGCCAACACTGGTACCCGCTCTTGTGCAGTGTGTCACTGCTGGAACCATGGCACCTGTTTCAGACTCCTTCCCTGCTGTCCCAGCAGGAGGGATAGATTCTGCACCCCCAGATTCAAACCCTGAACCTTGCAGCCTGGCTAATTACCTGAGCTCTCCATTGCCATCCCTCAGTAACCAAGTGCTGCATGTCATTCTGGAGGCTAGTACTAGAAAATCATATGCTGAAAAGTGGAAAAGATTCTGTTCCTGGAGCAAAACTCGGGGGATGGGCACATCAGTGCCCAATTTACGTCATATTCTTCAGTACTTAACAGAGATGCTTCACAAGGGCCTTTCCTTCTCTTCTATTAAAATTCATGCCTCGGCCATTTCAGCACATTATAATTTGGAGCCACCCCACTTCTCTCACCCACTGCTGAAGCAATTCCTCAGTGGGGCCAAAAATTTAAGACCACCCAGGAGACCCCCTACTCCAGCCTGGGACCTTAACTTTGTATTGGAAAAGCTCACTCTACCTCCCTTTGGGCCAGCTGCAACTGCAGAATTGAAATTCCTTTTTTGGAAAACAGCCTTCCTTCTAGCCTTCACTTCAGCAAGGAAGGTGTCTGAAGTACAGGCCCTCATGGCATTGGAGCCTTTCATATTCTTTCATGAGGACAGGGTGTCACTCAGGACCAATCCTTCCTTCATGTCCAAGGTGATATCCAGTGTGGCGCTTAATCAGTCCATTCATTTGCCAACCTTTTCTATTCCACAGAACAAAAGGGAGCAAATACTGCACTCTTTGGACGTGCACAGACAACTTAGATTTTACTTGGACAAGACTAAGCCTTTCAGGAAGTCTGAAAAGCTGCTGGTTGTCTTTGCTCCAGGAGCAGAAGGGGAAGGCCATTTCAAAGCAAACCATTTCTTAGTGGATAGGCAATTGCATTTATTTCTGCTATAAGCATCATGGAAACCTAGCCCACAGGGGATTAGACCCCATTTCACCATGGCTGCATCTACGTCTGCAGCCTTTCTCAGAGGTGTCCCTACCAGGGATATCCTAGAAGCTGTTACCTGGAGTTCGTACATATCCTCACCAAGCATTACCACTTGCCAATTTTTTCTAAATCCAGAGCTAGTTTTGCCACTGCAGTCTTGCAGGGAATAATAGCTGGTCCTAATGCTCTCTAATTGCCTCCTCCCTTCCTTAGCTTTGGGAATCTACCCAAATGTAATGACTGCAACAATGAAACATGAAGAACATAGTACAGTTGTATACACTTGCCATAAATGTAGATGTTCGAGTGTATTCACTGTTGCAGTCCTGGATGTTCATCGTGTTACCCTGCTGCAGTCATCACACTTGGGTTATCCTGCCATTAGGCGGTCCCGCAGTCGGCTGGAATTCCAAAGTCTTGGTCCAGCGTCGGTTGCTGTCGCTTCTTCCCTGACGTCAGTGCGCCAGGGGTATATATAATGCATCCGACGCCATTTTTTTCAGTCTTTCTTGCCGCGCGGTGCCCGAAGCAGAAGCAGTTCGCAAGTGCCGGTCGGCCGACTCCTGAGATTTTCGAACTCTAATTTCAGACCGAAGTCTTCTATAAAGCTAAGTACCCCGTTGGGGAAACTTTACTTGCCTCAGACCGATGTCAGAAAAAGTTAACAATTGTATTTCTTGTGGGAAGCAAATACCTCATAAGGATTTTCATTCTTATTGCATACCTTGCCTAGGCCCAGACCAAGACGTCACTAGTTGTCGTTTTTGTGCTAGGTTTAATAAGCGTACTATAAAAAGACGCTTCGATTTCGCACGGCACTACTTCGGTAGAAAATTTAACTACACTATGCCGTCGGAGCAACCGACTACCGACGTGCACAAAAAACGCAAGGATAAGGACAGGCAGCCCAGGCCTAAGCCAGATTCCGAGGCCTCGGCTGGTCCGGTCTCAGGTTCTCCGGCCTTTAGAGAGACTCCGACGCAGCCCCTGACTACCGCAGATCTGTAACCCGAGACGGCTTCGGAACTTTTGGCGGAATGTACCAGGCCGACACAGCCATCTTGTTCAGCCCCAACCGACGACACAGCTGAAAAAGATGGTGCTGCAGAAACACTTTCGGTTTCTGAAGGCGTCTTCAGACCGACGACGCTCACCATTAAAACGTATCCTAAGACGAAGACTCCTATTAAACTTAAAAGGGCTGCACTTCAGTCCCCTGTTCAAGGCCCCATGCCTAAGAAACAGATGCTCAAAATGACTAAGGATTTGATCTCTTTAATCAGGGGTTCCCAGACCCCTCCTGACAAAAGGTCTAGACAAGAGGAAGATTATGCATCCTCTGAACAAGTGTCCATTTCTTCAGACTCCTCTGAGGACCAAGATTACTCCTTCTCCCCTTATGAAGATTCTGATGCTGAGGATTCCATTCCCTCAGCTTCTCCTCCTGAAGACTACTCCTTTGGGGAAACTTTACACACTCAGGGAACATTTTCACTGGGAAGGTCACGACTACTCTGACTCTAAGAAAAGGCTCAGAGAGTTTCTTTTACTCCCCCAACACAGACCACTTGCCATCCCACCAGTTTTAGACATTGTGGATGATGTTTACTTAGAATCCAGTTTGAACCCAGACTCTCTACCTCCAAACCTGACAGATACTATAGAGTGCCTGATTCCAACAAATTTCTTTATAAAAGCCCTGTTGCTGATCCAGAGACTATCTCCCAGGGTCCCAAAGGGGCTAGGGCTTCTATGGCTAAAAATCCTGTACCCTCTGAAAGGGACTCCAGAGCACTAGACAGGTGGGGGGAAAAGGTTTACACCTCAGCCACTCTAGCTATGAGGGCACTAAATTGCCAATTTTACATGCTAAAGTATCAGCAATTTCTTATCTCTCAGTTAAAACAAAGAATGAGCACTCTCCCTCAACAGTCTGAATTGAAAGAAATGCAGGATCTGTTGCATGCAACTGAACAGGTGGGCAAACGTACTTTACAATGTGGGTTTGATTCTTTGGAGGCTTCCTGCAGAGCAGCTGTCACTGGGTCTGTTATACGTAGGCATGCTTGGTTAAAGGAACAAACTCTGCCTGATCATGTTAAAGCAAAGCTTCTAGATGCTCCCTTACAGCAAGATGTTCTTTTTGGAGTTAAAGCAGAAGAAGTCTTAAAGAAAATGGAGGATAAGGCAAAATCTATGCAGACAGTCAAAGATTTCCTACTGGTACAGCCCCCTCGCTTCAGCAGAAATTGGCCAACAAAAAATTGGTCCTTTCCAGCTACTGACAGACCACAGAGGGGTAAATACAGACGTCCAAGAGGCAGAGGACAACCACAAGCCCAGTACAAACCTCGCCAATGGGGCACTGCAACACAGAAGGGAGGAGAAGACCGGTCCCAATCTACCAGAAGGCAAACTCAATGACTTGCACCTCATCCGGCCAAGCAACACTCTCTTGGTAGCCCCCTTGCGAGGAAAACTCGCACTTTTTTCAGACAACTGGCACATTGCCACAAAGGACAAATGGGTCCTAGACATAATTTCATGAGGATACAGATTCCATTTTCACACCTTGCCAATGAAAAGAGGAATGCCAAACCTGCCACAAAATCAATGGGCAGAGGCACAAAAACAAATTACAGCTCTCATGGACATGAGCCATTCATCTGGTACCTACTCGAGAGCAAGGTCAAGGATTTTACTCGAGACTCTTTCTAGTGCCCAGAAAGGACAATGCCTGGAGACCGATTCTGGACCTTTCAGTTCTAAACACCTCCTTACAAGTACCCAAATTCAAGATGCTAACACTACAGTAGCTTCTTCCCATGTTGGGCAAGGAAGCATGGCTAGTAACGTTGGACCTCAAAGAGGCATACCTGCATGTCCCTATCAGACAAAGTTGCAGAAGATACCTCCGTTTCATTGCAGGTTCAACCCATTACCAATTCTCTGCACTGCCCTTTGGCTTATCTACTGCGCCCAGAGTCTTCACAAAATGCCTGGCACCAGTAATTGCATACTGCAGACAAAGAGAAATTCAAATATACCCATACCTGGACGATTGCCTCATCCAAGCAGAAAGCAAGGATATTCTCTTACAACATCTGGCTTTTGTAAAACATCTCCTAAGTTGCCTGGGGTACACAGTAAATGAAAAGAAGTCAAAACTAGTACCCTCACAAAATATGACATTCCTGGGTGCCAGCTTGAATACAACGGCCCAGAAGGCTTATCTGACGCCAGACAAACGACTACAACTGACTCAATATTTCAAAACAATGGCAACAAAGACCCAACTAACTGCAAGAAAAATTCTGCAGGCCTTGGTTTTCAAGGCATCTTGCATACTACTAATACCATTTGCAAAGCTGCATATGAGGAAATTACAGTGGTACCTAAAAAGCGTATGGTCTCAACACAGCCACAGCTTGGACACAATGATACCTCTCATTCCCTGCCTACAACAGGAGTTTCTATGGTGGTCACAGGCATGTCACCTCAGCAAGTGTCAGCCTTTCACCTTGCCCCCTGCCAGGCAAACTATGACAACAGATGCATCAGACTACGCCTGGGGGCCACACATTGCAGGACAGTGCGTTCAAGGCGTATGGACTGCAGATCAAAGGAAACTGCACATCAATCAAAAAGAGATGCTAGCTGTACAGAATGCTCTGACAGCCTTCAAGAGTCTATTACATCCAGGACAGCTTACAATAAAGATGGACAGCACCACAGTAATGTGGTACATAAACAAACAAGGGGGTACACACTCCTACCCTCTATGCAGGCAAGCAATGACCTTGTGGAACACAGCTCTGGCTTTCCAAGTTCAGTTACAAGCTAAATTCCTGCCAGGAAAGAACACATTGGCAGACAACCTCAGCAGAAACATCATGGATCCCCACGAGTGGAAACTGGATCCACAAGTATTTGCAGTGATGACTCAAAAATGGGGCCTTCCAGACATAGACCTGTTTGCCAGTCCTCAAAGCTATCAACTAACAAAATTTTGTACAAGGACATTTCACCATCAAGCTTGGAAAGTGGATGCACTCTCATTCAGTTGGAAAAACCTGACCGTATATGCCTTCCCTCTGCTCACAAAGGTACTTCTGAAAGTCAGAAAGGAGAGACCACGACTGATACTCATAGCCCCAGACTGGCCACGCCAGCACTGGTACCCACTATTGAGGAATATGGCCCAGGGCCCACCTTGGATTTTACCACAAGTTATCCATTTGCTCACACAGCAAAACAATCAAATTCTTCACAGCCAGCTCAAAACCTTAAATCTGGCTGCATGGCAAATCACCTAAGCATCCAGCCAGCTAATCTTTCACAAGCAGTTATGGATGTTATTCTGGAAGCTAGGAGGCCAAGCACCAGGAAGGCTTATTCGGACAAATGGAAAAGGTTTTGTGCCTGGAACCAAGCCAAAGGCCAAAACATAATTCAACCTCACATGCCTCACATTCTACAGTATCTAACTGAGATGTTGCACAAAGGACTTTCTTTTTCTTCCATTAAAATCCATGCTTCAGCTATTCCACTACAACACTGATCCACTATTGTTTTCGCATCCACTGCTAAGGCAGTTCCTCAGAGGGGCAAAAAACATTAGGCCCCCCAGGAGAGCACCTACATGGGACCTCAATTTTGTTCTGGAAAAACTTACGCTACCTCCCTTTGAACCAGCTTTCTCTGCAGAACTACAGTTCCTATCATGGAAAACTGCCCTGCTGCTAGCAATAACTTCAGCTAGAAGAGTATCGGAGCTGCAGGCACTAATGGCAGTGGAACCTTTCCTCATTTTCCATCAAGACAGAGTTTCTCTACGAACTAATCCTTCCTTCATGCCTAAGGTGGTTTCCAGTGTGGCTTTAAATCAAACCATCCACTTACCCACCTTCTTCCCTAATCCACAGAACAAAGGAGAGAGACTCCTGCATTCCTTGGACATTCACAGACAACTTCATTACTACTTGGATAAAACTAAGGCTTTCAGAAAATCTGACCAGCTCTTTGTATCCTATGCTACAGCTTCACAATGGAAGGCTATATCAAAACAAACCATTTCCAAATGGATAGGACATTGCATTCGTTTCTGCTATACCCACCATGGAAAACCAGTTCCTGCTACCATTAGGCCCCACTCTACCAAGGCAACAGCTACATCTACAGCCTTCCTCAGGGGGTTCCAACCAAGGAGATTTTGGAAGCTGCAACTTGGAGTTCAGTACACACCTTTACCAAACACGATCACTTACCACTTTACTCTAAGACTAGGGCGGGCTTCGCCACTGCAGTTCTGCAGGGCCTTCTAGCCTCCACTAACCTTCTGACTCCTCCACCCATCCTTAGCTTTGGGATTCTACCCAAGTGTGATGACTGCAGCAGGGTAACACGATGAACATAGTACAGTTTTGTACCTACCATAAATGTAGATGTTCGAGTGTACAACCTGCTGCAGTCCAGGATGTTCATCGTGCATACAGCTGCAGTAATCACAGATGGGTTCTCTGCCGTCAGGCGGTCCCTCGGTCGGCCGAATTCCAAAGTCTTGGTCCGGCGTCGGTTGTTGTCGCTTTCTCTTCTGACGTCAGTGAGGCCAGAGTATATAAGACACAGCCGACGCCATGTTTTTCAGTCTTTTTTGCCGTGCGGTGCCCAAAGCAGAAGCAGTTCGCAAGTGCCGGTCGGCCAGCTCCTGAATTACGAATATTTTGGAATCCGAAGTCTTCATTAAAGCTAAGTACCCCGTTGAAACTTTTCTTGCCTCAGACCGATGTCAGAAAAAGTTAATAATTGTATTTCTTGTGGGAAGCAAATACCGCATAAGGATTTCCATTCCCGCTGCATACCTTGTTTGGGCCCAGACCACGACGTCTCGGGCTGTCGCTTTTGCGCTACCTTCAGTAAACGCACTATTAAGCGTCGGGCGGAGTTCGCCCAGCACTACTTTGGTAAAGCTTTTGATTATAAAATGTCATCGGACACTCCGACTACCGTTTTGACCAAAAAATGCAAGGAAAAGGACCGACACGCGAGGCTCGCGGTCCCCGCCGACACCACGCCAAAACAGGCTACACGTGGTCCGGTTCTCAGCGAGACGCCTTTGCAGTCCCTGACTACCGACGACACTTCTTTGGCGGTGTCCTCTGTACCCGAGACCGCTGGGTCCTCGGCCCTTTCCCAGACTACAACCGAAGCCTCTGCTAATGTTGAGCCTACTAATGTGGACAGGTCCACCTCCACCCATGGTGTATTTAGGCCCTCATCTTCTTTTTCAATTAAGGCCTTTACTAAATCCAAAGCAGCCAGGCAGCCCATGAGGCCTGTTGTACAGGTCCCATGCCTAAAAAGCAGATGCTTAGAATGGCTGAGGATTTAATTACTCTTATCAGAGGTTCTCAACCCCCTCCAGACAAGAGACCCAGAGTGGAGGAAGATTCTCCCTCTTCTGATCAGGGATCCATTTTATCAGAACATTCTGATGCAGAGGAACACTCTTACTGTCCTTTTGAGGATTCTGATGCAGAACAGTCCATTCCCTCTGTATCCCCTCCTGAGGATTTTTCCTTTGGGGAAACCTTACACACCATGAGGGAACACTTCCATTGGGAAGGCCAAGACTTTTCAGATTCCAAGAAAAGACTTAGGGAATTTCTTTTGTTACCTCAACACAGACCTCTGGCTATACCCCCTGTTTTGGACATACTGGATGATGTCTATTCGGAGGCTTGTCTTAACCCGGATTCTCTGCCTCCTGCACCAGTCAAACCTGATAGGTATTACAGAGTACCCAGCTCTCACCAATTTCTCTTCAAAAGCCATAATGCTGACCCTGAAACCATTTCACAAGGCTCCAAGGGATTGAAGGCCTCCACTGCCAAAAATCCACTTCCTGCAGAAAGGGAATCAAGATCTTTGGAAAGGTGGGGGAAAAAGGTTTATACCTCTGCCACCCTAGCCATGAGGGCTTTAAATTGTCAGTTTCATATGCTTAAATATCAACAGTTCCTGTTATCACAATTGAGGAACAAAATGTCTCAACCTGAACAACAAGATTTAAAGGAGTTACAGGATATGATGCATAGTGCAGAACAAGTGGGTAAACACACCTTACAATGTGGTTATGATGCCCTAGAGGTCTCAAGTAGAGCTGCAGCTACAGGATCAGTCATTTGCAGACATGCCTGGCTTAGGGAACAAAATTTACCTGATCATGTGAAAGCTAAACTTCTAGATGCTCCTTTACAAAAGGATGTGCTGTTTGGTACTAATGCTGAGGAGATACTACGGAAAATGGAAGAAAAAGCCAAATCTATGCAAACTGTCAAAGCTTTCTTACAGGTCCAACCACTACGTTTTAGCAGAAATTGGCCTTCAAAAAACTGGTCCTTTCCAGCCACTGACAAGCCCCAAAGAGGTAGATACAGACGCACAAGGGGCAGAGGGCAATCACAAGGATCATATAGAGGCCGACAATGGCAAACTCCAGCACCAAGAGGTGGCGAAGACAGTGCACAACAATACAGGAAGCAAACCCAATGACTCCCTCACTTCCATGCCAGGCATGTCTCAGCTGGCAGCACCTTTGGGAGGAAAACTAGCACTATTTGCAAGCAATTGGCATATTGTCACAACAGACAAATGGATCCTGGACATTATAAACAGAGGCTACAAATTTCAATTTCACACTCTTCCAAAAATGAGAGGCATGCCAAATCTGCCACAAAATCAAAGGGCAGAGGCACAACTGCAAATTTCAAAGCTCATAAGCATGCGAGCTATTCAAGAGGTACCTACTCACCAACAAGGTCAAGGTTTTTATTCAAGACTTTTCCTGGTACCAAGGAAAGGAACCGACTGGAGACCCATTTTGGACTTATCCACCCTAAACACATTTCTAATCGTACCAAAATTCAAGATGCTCACATTACAACAGCTTCTTCCCATGCTGGGCAAGGAGTTCTGCATGGTAACATTGGACCTCAAGGAGGCATACTTGCATGTCCCAATCAGACAAAGCTACAGAAGATACTTCAGATTTCTTGCAGGTTCAATCCACTGTCAATTCTCTGCATTGCCCTTTGGCTTATCTACTGCACCCAGAGTATTCACAAAGTGCCTGGCATCAGTGATTGCCTACTGCAGACTTCAAGGGATACAAATTTACCCTTATCTGGACGACTGCCTGTTCCAAGTCGACAGCAAGAACTTACTTCTGGAACATCTGGCATATGTGACACGGTTACTGCTTTCTCTGGGATATACAATCAACAAAGAGAAATCAAGGCTAACATCATCCCAGAAAATAACTTTCCTGGGTGCCAACTTGGACACAAACACCCAGATGGCCTACCTTACACCAGAAAAACAAGGGCAACTATCTCAGTACTTCAAAATAATAGCAAAACGTACCAGGCTTACTGCAAGGAAAATCCTGCAGGCTCTGGGATTCATGGCATCTTGCATTCTATTAACCCCATTTGCAAAGCTGCATATGAGGAAACTTCAATGGTACCTAAAAAAACCTATGGTCTCAACACAGTCACAGTTTGGAAACAATAATACCAATAATTCCATGTTTGCAAAAGGAATTTCTATGGTGGGCCCAAGCATGTCAAGCAAACAAAGGCCTCCCATTCTGCAAGTCTCAAGCAAAACAAGTCATAACCACAGATGTCTCAGACTACGCCTGGGGGGCGCACATGACGAACAGGTGCATTCAGGGCAAATGGTCCCAAAAAGAAAAGCACCTTCACATCAATCAAAAAGAAATGCTAGCAGTAATAAATGCAATTACAGCTTTCAAGGACTTCCTGCATCCAGGACAATTACTGATAAGAACAGACAACACCACGGTAATGTGGTACATAAACAAACAAGGAGGAACACATTCATACCCCTTGTGCAGACTAGCCATGACTCTTTGGAACTTGGCTCTGGAAAGACAAATCGAACTTCAAGCACAGTACTTGCCAGGATTGGAAAACACACTGACAGACAATCTAAGCAGAAAAATGACAGATCCACACGAATGGAAGTTACATCCTCAGGTGTTTGCAGAAATAATCCAAGCATGGGGGAGGCCAGACATGGATCTTTTTGCCTCCCACAGGAATCATCAATTGGAAAAGTTTTGTTCAAAGACCTTTCACCCAAAGGCCTGGAGAGTGGACGCCCTTTCATTCAGTTGGACAGCATGGACAGTTTACGCATTCCCACCTCTGCCTCTTCTGCCCAAGGTGCTTTTGAAAGCAAGAACAGACAAACCGAAGATGATACTGATTGCTCCAGATTGGCCAAGGCAACACTGGTACCCACTTCTGAGGAGCCTAACACATACTCCTCCCTGGTCTCTGCCTCTAATGCCTCTTCTGCTGACTCAGCACAGCTACAAAACTCTTCACAGTCAGCTGAAAACACTCAATCTCGCTGCATGGAAAATTCCTTAACACCACAACAGAACCTACTCTCCAAGGAGGTACAGGATGTCATTTTGGAGGCCAGAAGGCCAGCTACTAGAAAAGCTTACTCCGCAAAATGGAAGCGGTTTTGCTCTTGGAATGAGAAAAAAGGCCAGGACCATAGAAAACTGAACTTGCCTCAGGTATTACAGTACCTAGCGGAGCTATTGAACAGTGGACTTTCTTTTTCTTCCATAAACATCCATGCCTCAGCCATCTCTGCAGAATTCAACACGGATCCTCCTTTATTTTCTCACCCACTCTTACGACAGTTTCTCAGAGGGGCTAAGAATATAAGACCACCAAGGAAACAACCAATACCAGCCTGGGATCTTAATTACATACTAGAAAAATTAACATTGCCTCCTTTTGAACCAGCTGCCTCAACAGATTTGCAATATTTGTCCTGGAAGACAGCCTTCCTCCTGGCCATCACTTCAGCTCGTAGGGTTTCTGAACTTCAGGCCCTCATGGCGGTGCAGCCCTTTCTCATTTTCCATCAGGACAGAGTTTCCCTTCGTACCAACCCATCATTTATGCCTAAAGTGGTATCCAGGGTAGCTTTAAATCAAGCCATACACCTACCCACCTTTTACCCCAATCCTCAAAACAAGGGGAAAGGCTGCTACACTCCTTAGACATCCATAGGCAGCTTCATATTATTTGGACAGAACAAAGTCCTTCAGGAAATCAGAACAACTCTTTGTGTCCTATGCTGTAGGGGCTCAAGGGAAGCCAGTTACAAAACAGACTATTTCAAAGTGGATAGGCCACTGCATACGGTTTTGTTACTCCTATCATGGGAAATCTTTTCCTGCAGGTATCAGATCACACTCCACCAGGGCCACAGCTACCTCTACAGCCTTCCTCAGAGGAGTTCCTACCAAAGATATTTTGGAGGCAGCCACTTGGAGTTCTGTACATACCTTCACAAAACACTACCATCTGCCTTTATATTCCAGAACAAGAGCAGGCTTTGCCACTGCTGTTTTGCAGGGCATTCTGGCTCAACCCAGTTCCTCCTAGTACCTACCACCCAGTGCATAGCTTTGGGATTCTACCCATCTGTGATTACTGCAGCTGTATGCACGATGAACATAGTACAGTTTTGTACCTACCATAAATGTAGATGTTCGAGTGCTAATACAGCTGCAGTACAGGTGTCCCTCCCTCCTTCCCCACATGGTAAAGGCATGAGGCCTAGCAACCTCTTCATACTACCTGACTGGGTTATCCAGCTATGTTTTATTTGCTTGCTACCACTGATTTTGGATTATATTGCATTGCTTGTATATGTATATAAGCACTATTTAGGTATTGCCTTCCTTCTGGGGGCACCTGACATCTGGGGCAAGAAAGACTGAAGAACATGGCGTCGGCTGTATCTTATATACTCTGGCCTCACTGACGTCAGAAGAGAAAGTGACAACAACCGACGCCGGACCAAGACTTTGGAATTCGGCCGACCGAGGGACTGCCTGACGGCAGAGAACCCATCTGTGATTACTGCAGCTGTATTAGCACTCTAACATCTACATTTATGGTAGGTACAAAACTGTACTTTACCCTCCCTCCATCCCCTCTGATCTAACTGACTCAATCTCTACAATACCTTCCTGATGTATTTGTTTATAGCTGGAGGGATTTTGTGTTTGTGCAAAATTAACTCAATTTAGTACTAATTACTGACCACCTTTTTGGGGGCACCTGACATCTGGGGCAAGAAAAACTGAAGAAAATGGCGTCGGATGCATTATATATACCCCTGGCGCACTGACGTGAGGGAAGAAGTGACAGCAACCGACACCGAACCAAGACTTTGGAATTCTGGCCGACTGCGGGACCGCCTGACGGCAGGATAACCCAAGTGTGATGACTGCAGCAGGGTGTACACGCGAACATCTACATTTATGGTAGGTACAAAACTGTACTTTACCCTCCCTCCAGCCCCCTGACTTCTATTGACTATATCTCTCTTCTTGTTTACTATACTTAAAGCTTTCTGGTGTATTTGCTTTTTGTTGGTGGTGTAACCTTGTATATAATTGCTTCCCATTATGGGGGCACCTGACATCTGGGGCAAGAAAAACTGATGTAATTGTGTCGGCTGCATGCTTTATACCCCTGACGTCATGGAAGATGAGACCGCAACCGATGCAAGACCCAAGACTTTGATAATCAGGCCGACTGAGGGCTACCTGCAAGCAGATAACCTAAATGTAATGACTGCAGCAGTGAATACACTCTAACATCTTGTAGGTTCATAGGTTGGTACTAGGTTATCAGCTGTAGGGCCTATACATGCCTAGCCATGACAATTCCCTAGCTATTTCTTCCCACACTATTTACTTCCGTGGACCCCTGTCTAGCAGGGCTACTGACGTGATCCCCAGGGTGAATTTCCTTTATCCCATCCAATCGTCAGGGTTTCTTTTGCAAAGGGCCAAAGAGGCGCTCTGCTTGACATGTATGGGAAGTCTTTTCCAGAGTCTGGGGAGTCTCTGGGTCAGGAACTTATCCATCCAGCATGTTTTGTTTATTGTGATGTTTAGATCCCTGGAGTGCATGTGTCTGAGGGATTGGGATTTCTTTAAATGTAGCACGTCAAACAGCTCTGGGTTTGACATGGCCTTGTATGTTAAGCAGAGATTGCCTCTGAGTAGACTATATGTGACAAAGTATAGCTGGATTTTTTAAAGGCGGCCAGCATAAGGCATCTGCCTTAGGCCTGTGATTATTTTAGTGAGGTATTTCTGCGCCTTTCCAGTTGTTGCAGATTTCTTGAGCGGTACATACCAAATGGGGCATTGTATTCTATAATGGGTCTAATGAGGGATGAATACAGTGGGACAATGACCTCCTTTTTCCTGGATGAAAAGCCCTTATGTGATGAGGTGTGCCACATAGAAGGATTTCCTGACTGGTGTGGTGATGTGGTTATTGAAGGTGAGACCACTGTCCACCCATGTCCCTAAGTCTC
The DNA here is from genome assembly GCF_019279795.1 of Protopterus annectens. Classification (NCBI taxonomy): domain Eukaryota; kingdom Metazoa; phylum Chordata; order Ceratodontiformes; family Protopteridae; genus Protopterus; species Protopterus annectens. Next base: position 1,588,885,377 of record NC_056743.1, read on the forward strand.
TTTCGGTGTTTAGTGTACTGCCACCTATATGGTAATTCACGGGTACATGTTTTTCCCCAATGGGGATAACTATACATTTCTTGGCATTGAACTTGAGTCCATGGCTCTGGCGCCAAGCATCTGTTTTTGTAAGGCCCTTTTGTAGAGTATCCACATCATTTGGAGATTCAATAATGCTCCCAGTTTGCAGTCATCTGCGAACTTTGTTAGCCAGAGTCCCTTAGTGTTGGCCTGTACTTCAGAGAAGTAGATGCCAAACAAAAGCGGTCCCACGACTGAACCCTGAGGTACTCCACTTGTCGAGAGTTGGATTTGAAGTCTGCTACTTTTACAGTGTAGGTTCTGTCAGTAAGCCAGTTGACAACCCATCGAGTGACCTAGGGATTAATGCCCAGCTTAGTAAGTCTGTCTATGATTCCAGAGTGGGGGATGGATTTACATTTATGTTAAGTGTACACAACTGTACTTTTCTTCTAGTGAGGAATAAATCTGCTTTAAATAACTACCGGTCACTGCTCAATGTTTGCAATGTGTGTATGACTTCCATACTACTTACAGGGCTATGACCACTTGTACTGTTTTTTAAGGAGGTTGTGTGGCTGCATCCATCGAATTTCCAAATGAAAATATGATCTATAAATTCTCCCTTGGATAGAGTTTTACTTTCTGTCCCCCTTGTTGCAGAGGTGATGAAAACGTGTGATAGAAAAGGGCAGGCTGAGCTAGGGAATATTGTAAGATTTTTCTGCACTCCTTTTCCAAATTGTCCAAGGGATTTTCTTTTTCTCTTTTTTTTGGCAGAGGACACAATTAATGGTGTCAACAGAATTTAGGTTAATAGATGTTCAAGAAGAATGTCAAGGGATTTCCAAAAAGAAGTCTGTAATCTTCCAAAAATGTCTGTCTGTTTTCAAGTGTCCTTGTGACCCCTACCCACCCTGGCCCTTTTTTTCTTCCAGAAAGTCTTAATCTCTGTTTTTTTTTTCTTTGGCAGCTAATTGCTTCAGATAAATGGATTCTGAATGTAATTAATCAAGGTTACAGATGATGATGGGTGGAAATTCCTTCTTTCCAGGGGGCCATTCCTCATCTTCCAGACTGTGTTTTCACCAGTTCATCATATAGGGCCTCAAGGACTGATCGAACCAGATGTTCATCGTGTTACACTGCTGCAGTCATTATACTTGGGTTATCCTGCCGTCAGGCAGTCCCGCAGTCGGCCAGAGTTCCAAAGTCGTGGTCAAGTGTCTGTTGCTGTCGTTTCTTCCCTGACGTCAGTGCGCCAGGGGTATATAAGATGCATCTGACGCCATTTTCTTTTTCTTGCTGTGCGGTGCCCGAAGCAAAAGCAGTTCGCAAGTGCCGGTCAACCGACTCCTGAGATTTTCGAAGTCGAATTTCAGATCCGAAGTCTTCAATAAAGCTAAGTACCCCGTTGGGTTACCTTTTTTCTTGCCTCAGACCGATGTCAGAAAAAGTTAATAATTCTATTTGTTGTGGGAACAAATACCTCATAAGGACTTCCACTCTTACTGTATTCCATGCCTAGGCGCTGATCACGACGTCACTAGTTGTCAGTTTTGTGCTAGATTTAACAAACGCACTATAAAACGACGTTTTGATTTTGCTTTGCACTACTTTGGCCGAAGGTTCAATTATACAATGCCGTCGGAACAACCGACCGCAATTCATAAAAAACGCAATGACAAGGATAAAGACGGGCATCCGAGGTCCAAAACAGACGACAAAGCCTCTTCTAGGACAGTCACCGGTTTGCTGGTTCTCAGTGAGGCGCTTTCACAGCCCCTGACGCCCGCTACCTCAGAACCACAGGTCGCCTCAGACTCCCACGTGGAGACAACTAGGCCTCTGGAAACTCAAGGTATTGGGCCTACGGAAACTCATCCCTCAGATGGGTCCGGAGCCGCTGAGCAGGCATCGGCTTCTGAGGGTGTTTTCAGACCTTCACAACTTACCATTAAAGCAACAGCTAAGACAAAAACACCATTAAAGACAAAGAAGCAAGTACAGCATTTTCCTGGACAGTCCTCCATGCCTAAGAAACAGATGCTTAAAATGGCCAAAGACCTCATTACTCTAATCAGGGGTTCCCATCCCCCTCCTGAGAAAAGGCCTAGGCAGGATACAGACTATGATTCCTTTGATCAAGTTTCCATTTCCTCTGATTCCTCTTCAGACTAGGGATACTCTCTACCTACCTATGAGGACTCTGATGCTGAATAATCTATCCCTTCAGCCTCTCCTCCTGAGGATTACTCTTTTGGGGAAACTTTACATACCATGAGGGAGCATTTTCACTGGGAAAGTCAGGATTATTCAGAAGCCAAGAAAAGGCTCAGGGACTTCCTTTTATTGCCTCAGCACAGGCCCCTTGCTATTCCGCCTGTATTAGATATTGTGGATGATGTGTTCTCTGAATCCAGCTTATCTCCTGATTCTTTGCCCCCTGCACCAGCCAAGCCAGATAGGCATTATAGAGTCCCTGACTCTCACAAGTTTCTTTATAAAAACACTTCTGCTGACCCAGAAACCATTTCCCAGGGTCCCAAAGGGGTTAAGGCTTCCATTGCAAAAAATCCAGTCCCCTCTGACAGAGATTCTAGAGCATTGGATAGATGGGGGAAGAAAGTTTACACTTCTGCAACTTTAGCAGTAAGGGCTTTAAATTGCCAGTTTCACATGCTTAAGTACCAACAATATTTAATGGCACAGTTAAAACAGAAAATGCTTACAAGCTCAGAAGCTCCTGACTATAAAGAAATGCAGGATTTCTTGCATGCAGTTGAACAGGTGGGAAAACATACTCTGCAATGTGGTTTTGATTCTTTAGAGGCCTCTTGTAGAGCCGCAGTTACAGGTTCTGTGATTCGAAGACATGCTTGGTTAAAAGAACAGAGTTTACCTGATCATGTTAAGGCAAAATTATTGGATGCTCCTTTACAGCATGATACCTTGTTTGGTGTTAAGGCAGAAGAGGTGTTAACGAAAATGGAGGATAAAGCTAAATCTATGCAAACAGTCAAAGATTTCTTACAGGTACAGCCACCTCGATTTAGCAGAAATTGGCCTACAAAGAATTGGTCCTTTCCAGTGTCAGGCCACAGAGAGGCAGATATAGACGCCCAAGAGGCAGATCTCAACCCCAAGGCTCTTACAGACAACGACAGTGGGGTACCTCAACCCCAAAAGGAGGTGAGGACAAGTCTCAACCTTACAGGAAACTGTCCCAATGACTTCCCCCTTCGTATGCCAAGCACTTCCCTTTTGGCAGCCCCCTTAGGGGGGAAACTAGCACTTTTTTTCTCAAAATTGGCAAACAATCACCCAAGACAAATGGGTTCTGAATATTGTCTCAAGGTTACAGGTTCCACTTTTACACTTTACCAAGGCTAAAATGAATGCCACACCTGCCACATAATCAATGGGCAGAGGCTCAAAAACAAATTTCAGCCCTCATGGACATGAGAGCTATTCAAAAAGTACCACAGCAGGAACAAGGACAAGGATTTTACTCAAGACTCTTCCTGGTACCCAGAAAGGACAAAGCCTGGAGACCCATACTAGACCTTTCAACTCTAAATACTTACCTGGATGTTCCGAAATTCAAAATGTTGACACTAAAGCAGCTTCTTCCCATGCTGGGCAAGAAGGCTTGGCTTGTTACTTTGGACCTCAGAGGCATACCTGCATGTCCCTATCACACAAGATTGCAGAAGATCCCTCAGATTCAAAGCTGGTACAATGCACTACCAATTCTCTGCACTGCCCTTTGGCTTATCTACTGCGCCCAGGGTCTTTACAAAGTGCCCAGCACCAGTAATTGCATTTTGCAGACAAAAAGGAATTCAAATATATCCATACCTGGACGACTGCCTCATTCAAGCAGAGAGAAAGGACATTCTTCTAAAGCATCTGGCATTTGTAAAAAGGTTGCTAATTTCTTTAGGGTACACAGTAAACGAAAAGAAGTCAAAACTAGTGACCAGCTTAAATACAACGGCCCAGATGGCTTATCTCACGCCAGACAAACAAGGACAACTGACTCAATATTTTCAATTGCTGGCAAAAAAGTCCCATCTCCCTGCAAGAAAAATTCTGCAGGCCCTGGGATTCATGGCAACCTGCATACTACTAATTCCATATGCCAGACTGCATATGAGGAAATTACAGTGGTACCTAAAAAGTGTTTGGACTCTGCACTCTCACAGTTTAGCAACAGTAATGCCAATCATTCCCTACCTACAACAGGAGTTTTGATGGTGGGCACAGGCATGTCACCTCAACAAGGGTCAGCCTTTCACTCTACCCACAGCCAGGCAGACTCTTAACAACCGATGGTTCGGATTACGCCTCGGGAGCACACATGGCAGGAAAATGCATTCAGGGCAAGTGGACCCACAGACCAAATGCATCTTCACATCAGTCAAAAAGAGATGTTGGTTGTTCAAATTGCCCTAACAGCTTTCAAGGACCTTCTGCATCCAGGACAATTATTATTAAAGACAGACAACACCACAGTAATGTGGTACTTAAACAAGCAAGGGGGCACTCATTCTTATCCCCTATGCAGGCAAGCCATGACCTTGTGGAACACAGCTCTAACTTATCAAGTTCATCTGCAAGCACAATTCCTGCCAGGAAAGAAAAACACTGTCAGACGATCTAAGCAGAAATATCATGGACCCTCGTGAATGGAAATTGAATCCACAAATCTTCAGCATGGTAACGCAGAAATGGGGGTGCCCAGACATAGATCTTTTTGCCTCCCCACTGAATTGCCAACTACAAAAATTCTGCACAAGGACTTACCACACACAAGCATGGAAAGTGGATGCTCTTTCGTTCAGCTGGAAAAGCCTAAAAGTATATGCCTACCCACCACTGCCTCTCCTTTCAAAGGTACTCCTAAAAGCCAGACAAGAAAAACCACAGATTATCCTGATTGCTCCAGACTGGCCACGCCAGCACTAGTACCCAATTTTAAAGAACTTAGCTCAAGGCCCATCATGGATTTTGCCTCAAATTCCACACCTTCTGACTCAACAAAACAATCCGATCCTGCACGGTCAGCTCAAAGCCCTAAACCTGGCTGCATGGCAGATTCATTGCTCAAACAGGCAACACCTCTCTCTAAAGCTGTCATGGATGTCATTTTGGAGGCCAGGAGGCCTAGCACCAGGAAATCTTACTCAGAAAAGTGGAAGAGATTCTGTGCCTGGAACCAGGCTCAAAGCCTTGACCCTCTTGTCCCAAACATTCCTCAGATTTTACAATACTTAACTGAGATGCTGGATAAAGGCCTGTCCTTCTCATCAATTAAGATCCACGCCTCTGCCATTTTAGCTCATTACAACACGGATCCTCCTTTATTCTCTCATCCCTTGCTAAAGCAGTACCTCAGAGGGGCTAAAACATAAGACCGCCCCGGAGAGCACCAACACCAACTTGGGACCTCAATTTTGTTTTGGAAAAACTGACCTTGCCACCTTTTGAGCCAGCCAATGCAGCCGATCTAAAATTTTTATCATGGAAAACAGCTCAGCTCCTGGCAGTAACGTCAGCACGAAGAGTCTCAGAGCTACAGGCATTAATGGCAGTGGAACCTTTTATAATATTTCATCAGGACAGGGTTTCTTTAAGGACAAACACTACCTTTATGCCAAAGGTGGTATCTAGTGTGGCTCTTAACCAAACCATCCATTTGCCAACTTTTTATCCAAACCCCCAGAATAAAGGGGATAAACTTCTGCACTCTTTGGACATACACAGGCAGCTACGCTTCTACTTGGACAAAACAAAAGCTTTCAGGAAAACTGAGCAACTGTTTGTAGCATATGCTGCAGGATAACAGGGCAAGGCTATCAAAGCAGACCATTTCCAAATGGATAGGACACTGTATTCGTTACTGCTACACACAGCATGGAAAATCAGTCCCTAATAACATTAGGCCGCATTCTGTCAGAGCAACAACCACTTCAACAGTCTTTCTCAGAGGAGTACCAACCAAGGAATTTTTGGAGGCTGCAACTTGGAGTTCAGTGCACACCTTTACCAAGCGTTACCACTTGCCTCTTTACTGTAAATCTAGAGCAGGATTTGCCACTGCAGTTCTGCAGGGCCTAATAGCCAATCCCAACTCTTAATAGACCAGCCACCCAACCTTAGCTTTGGGATTCTACCCAAGTGTAATGACTGCAGCAGTGTAACACGATGAACATAGTACAGTTTTGTACCTACCATAAATTTAGATGTTCGAGTGTTCACACTGCTGCATTCCAGGTTACCCTCCCTCCATCCCCTCTGTCCTAGCTGGACTTATCTATACCTTTCTATCCTATACAACCTTTGTGGTGTATTTGCTTGTAACTGAAGGTATTGTTTTTATTTTTTGTGTGTGTTTTATTAGCAATATGTATTGCCTACCTACTTGGGGGCACCTGACATCTGGGGCAAGAAAAACTGAAGAAAATGGCGTCTGATGCGTCTTGTATACCCCTGGCGCACTGACGACAGGGAAGAAGCGACAGCAACCGACGCTGGACCAAGACTTTGGAACTCTGTCCGACTGCAGGACCGCCTGACGGCAGGATAACCCAAGTGTAATGACTGCAGCAGTGTGAACACTCTAACATCTACATTTATGGTAGGTACAAAACTGTACTTTCGTCCTCCCCAACTGGGAAAGGATTTTTTATTCAGGGATTTTCTTAGTGCCAGAGGAAGATAATTCTTGGGAGACCAGTTCTGGATCCATCTTTCCTAAACCTATTTGTGATAGTGCTCTAATTCAAGATGTTACTTCACGTTTACCTCCTCTTCTCAAGTTTTCTGGTAATGCTAGACTTGTGCGTATTACATCCCTATTCATTCAGACTTCAGATGTTTAATGAGGTTTTGTATTTCAGGTTCACATTATCGGTTCTATACTTTAACCTTTGGACTAACCACTGGAACAGCAGTGTTTACAAAGTGTCCAGTTATAGCTCAATGTAGGCTGCAGGGTATCCACATTTTTCCATGTTTAGACTACTTGCCTATCTTTGCAGAGCCTTTCAAAGTGTCGTTAATCTCTGTCTTGGGTGAGAGTTCTGTTACACAAGCTGGGATTCCAAGAGAACAGTCGAGCCTTTCTTGACTCCCTCACATAGGATTATGCTCTTTGGATGTCAACTAGACCCCTCAGTTTGAAGAGCTTTTCTTCCACTGGAAAAAATAAATGGATCCTTATTTAGATAATTTTCCAAGGTTTTTCCACTCTGACATATCACTATAAGGGAGTACTTCAAGATTTTCCAGCTCATGGCATTTACTATTGTAATGATACCCCTGGCGAGACTCTACATTAGAAAGATACAGTGGTATCTGAAATTTCTTTTGGTCCCAGCATCAAAAACCTTTTTTATCTTTTCAAACCCCAGTGTGGGGGTTGTCAGAAGCGACACCTTTTGGTGGAGACAACAGATATCCTTAAATCCAGATCTACCCTTCTCCCTCCCTGCTCCAAAGCAGTCAATCACAACATACAATTCAGACTTGCTTAGAGAGTAGTTTCAGGTTCAGGAGGGATAAATGTGCAAGGGATATAGGGCACCATGGACAGGTACAAGGAAATAAATACCTATTAGATGCTTGCCCTGATAAAGGCACTCTACTCTCCAAACCATATTTGGCACCTGGAGCCTCTTCATTTTTTTCAGACAGTATCACTCATGATACATCAACAGGCAAGGTGGATCCAGGTTGTATCCCCTTTGCAGACTAGCCATATTAGTTGGGATATAACTTAACATTGCAGTGTCACTCTATAGGCATCCTACATTCTTCAGAGCAAAGCTGTGTCTCAGACAAACTGAGCAGGACTAGGGCAGATCCTCAGAAATGGAAACTAGATCAGGGGATCTTTCAAGATTTCATCCATTTGTGGGAGTTCCTCAAATTACCTTCTGTTTGAACAGTCAACTGGCAAGATTCTTTTCCAGGGCTCTATGCAAGAAGGTCTGGAAGACAGATGCCTTTTCTTCTGACTTTTTGGTATACTTCTCCGTCCTTTCTACTGATATGCGGGGTACTATTGAAAATTCAGACGGGATCCCCCAAGATCATTGTATTGACTACATTCTGGCCTAAGCAGCTGTGGTGCTTCCTCCCTTTGGAAATGGCAATTGTCCCTTGCCTCATGGACTGTGTTTACTTGCACGAGAAGAGATGTTTAGTGTACTCCAGTCATTTTCAGTTGACTAGATGATAAGGTCTTAATTTTCTTTATGCATCTGTTTACTGATGTGCAGCAGGTATTAATGGAGGCAAGAAAGCTTGCTTCTAGAAAATCATATATTAGAAAACGGAAAAGTTTTTTTTTAGTTTGTCATCAACATAACTAGCATCCATTTGGGGCTAGTTGTTCACTGGGTTTACAATATTTGTGTGAATTACTGTCCTATGGCCTTTCTTCATTTGTCATGGATCATTTATTGACCATTTCAGCTCGTCTGCCCATAGGTGGTTCTCTGTCAAGGCAGTCTCATATCAGTATGTTCTTGAAAGGGATTTTGTATAAGAGGCCGCCAAATAAACCTCTCACTGGGATCCTAATTTTGTGTAAGAAAAGCTAACACTTGCTGCATTTGAAACATCTAATCTGACCTGAGGATCTTAACATGGGAAGACAGTTTTACTGATTGCTCTGACCTCTGTAAGTAGGGTATGTGGGTTGCAACCTCTTATGGTGTGTAACTATATAGGGATAGGGTTTCTTTGAGAACTAATCTTTACTTTATGCTTAAAGTAGTATCCAAGTTTACTTTAAGCCAAACTATCCATCTCCCCATTTTTACTGAACTCCGAATGAGGAAGAAAAGATGCTCCATATCTTGATGTCCACAGACAACTCAAGTAGTATTGTCAGGACTAAATCGCTCAGTTCTTCGGTTCAGTTATTTGTTGCAAAGGTAAGAAGAGACAACCTGGGTGAAAGCAGACTATTTCCAAATGGTTGTCTAAGGCTTACATTTTGTTACACTCACCATAACAGATCTATTCCAGGCAGGATCAAGGCGTTTTCTACCTGGGCCTTTATTTCATCTGTGGCTTTTAGGAAAGTTGGTTACTAGAAATATTCTAGAAGCTGCTAATTGGCCATCTGTACATACTATAACAAAGCACTATAAGCTTAATTCATTTTGTAGGTCTAGATAAAGCTTTGCTATGGCCATTCTCCAGGGGTTCCTGGACTGTTCTCCTTCCACCTCCCAAATGTAGTTAGCTATGGTAATATACCTGTATAGCTAAGCTACTGCAACAGTGCTCAATATGATGAATGTAGGGCAATTGTGCAAGTTGAATGTAAAATAAAAGTAGATGTTTGAATGATTACTGCTATAGTAACCACTCACTGTCTTCATCCCCCTTGTTTTAGGGTATGATTTTTATGCCAGGGTGTAGACATTTATTTTGTTCCTAGCATTATTCTTTAGGGACTCAGCCTCTCTGCTGGTGGAAAAGATCTGACCTTAAAGGCTTCACACTCAAACTTGACTCTTAGCCAGCTCAGAATGAGCTGCTTGATAGTGTGTGTGTGGAAGGTGCCCTGCCGCTTTGGAAGCTGACCAGCCATTGTATCCTTGGCAGGATATAACCCGTGAAGATCAGACTGCTGCAGCAGTGATCATTAGAACATCTACTGTTATAGTAAGGTCATCTTAACGCTACTGTATGGGGGTCCATTGGGGCAAGACCCATAGAGAATGCTTGTGGCTTCTGCAAGCTCCTTTCTCCCTCAGTCCTCACCCATTATACACAAATTAGGGGTTCACCTAGGTCTTTTTGTGGAGCAATGTAAAGCCATCATTCAAGACAGGTAGGTAGTTTTGACATAGGTAGAAGCCAGGCTTGTCTTTTGCTTGGAGGAAGTTGATGTGGTTTGAATTTGTATTTACTGTTTGAAACATTCTTGTTGCAATTGTCTGATGAAGTCTTACTAAGGGGTGAGACAAAAAGCGCTTTATGGTTATTGTTTTTATCGTTTTGTTTGAAGTAAAGTCTGAAGAATAAACTTTGGAAACTACTACTGTGTGCGTGCCTCAAGCCCGCTGGCCTGCATTCCTGTTTTGCAGTTACCTGTTTCAGTATTCCAAGTTTGTCTAGTTTAAAATTGAAAACAGGAGTGGGTTGAGTATGGATCCCTGAGGCACTGTTCTGATGAGGAGTGCTGGAGGTGATGGGGATGAACCTATTTTGACTCTGAAATACTTATTTGTTAAATGTTGGAACCAGGTGACAGCGTTGGTGCTAACCTTGATTTCTTGGAGGGAGTAAAGGAGCAGGAAGTGGTCAATAAGATCAAAAGCTTTGGTAAAGTCAATGAAGAGAGGTCCTGAAAGATTTCCTTTGTCCATGTTGAGAAGGATCTCTATAAATGACAGCAGTGCTTTTCATTTTGTTCCCACCAGCCCAGAATCCATGATTGAGTGAGGAGGTGGTACTGTTGAGTGAGAAGGGGTGGTACTGTTGAAATGTCAATGGTCTGTTGGTTGTACATTATTTTTAGAAATTTCCCCGAGTGCATGGAGAATGGAGAGAGAGTGGAAGTGGGAAGCATTTTGTTGCCGAGGCTGCTGTTTGGGAAGGGGTTTGACATTCTCTGGTATCTTTCCAGGGATCAGGACCACCGGACCCCCCCCCCCAATTCCCAGCAATGGGAACGGTTTTCACAGGGGGCCTAGATTACCCGAACAAGCTTCTAGTCTAGACCGTCCCTAGTCAAAGGGAAGAAGGAATGTGGATGCTTATTGTGGATTTGTCAAGGTTCTGCAAATATCTAAAAATCCCAGAATGCACGAGTTGAGCATTACAAGGCCTTCTGTCTTAGAAGTTTATTTGATTACTGTGGACCTAATAGATGCCTGTTCCTGCATATGCGTAGCCAGGATGGACAGATGGTTCCTTAGATTCAAAGCAGAGGGATTTCCACTTTCAATTTACTACTTTGCCTTTCATTTCGCCGCAGTACCTAGGGTATTGGGTACCTGCCTCCAGAGGTAGTCTACTGCATGTCAAAGGGTATTCACAAATATCCTTTCCTCCATTGTTAGTGCAACCGCCCTAGAGGAGAGAATTTGCAGGTTCCACTAATTTTCTTCTAAACCTTGGGCCCATCTCTACCCCCTCCCCCATCAAAGGGTATGCACAACTATCCTTCCTTCCATTATTAGTGCAACCTTCCTAGAGGAGAGACTGCAGGTCCTGCTAACTTTCTTAACTTTGGGTCGGTTCACTCTCCCTCTATACTTTTCCTCCGTCGTCTTCCCACTCCCTCTCTACACCCTCTTTCCCCTCCCCCCTCCCTTTTTCTGTCACTTCTCCCTCCCTGCTCCTCCTCCCCACACCTCTGTAAACCTGATATCCAACCTACTACCCACAAGAAGAATCTTTTCCTGGGAACACTCCTGGTAACAGAAGAAATAATGGGACTTCTGATGTTCTTCGTGTTTCACTGTTGCAGTCATAACATTTGGGTTATCTGACTGCAGGTAGCCCTCAGTCGGCCCAAATACCAGAGACTTAGTATTTCTGCGTCAGTTGCTGTCGCTCCAAGACTGACGTCAGGTCGTCAAGGGTATAAAAACAAGCAGCCGACGCCATTACATCAGTCTTTCTTGCCGAGGAGCCAGAAGCAGTTTGCACGAGTGCTGGTCGGCCGCTACCTAAGTTTTTGTTTCCAAATTGAATCATCCAGAAGTCTTCTAAAGCTAAGTACCCCGTTGGGGAAACTTTTTCTTGTCTCAGACCGATGTCAGTAAAATTTAGTATTTGCATTTCTTGTGGGAAGCAAATACCTCATAAGGATTTTCATTCTTACTGTATTCCATGCCTAGGCCCAGACCACGACGTCACTAGCTATCGGTTTTGTGCTAGATTTAATAAGCACACTATTAAACGTCTGTTTTATTTTGGTCGCCATTACTTTGGCCGAAGGTTCAATTACACCATGCCGTTGGAACAACCGATGACCGGAATACACAAAAAAACACAAAGACAAAGATAAGGACAGGCATCTGAGGTCCAAAGCTGACTATGAAGCCTCTTCTAGGCCAGTTGCCGGTTCTCAGTGAGGCGCATTCGCAGCCCCTGACACCCGCTACCTCAGAGCCACAGGCCGCCTTCGACTCCCACGTGGAGATTCCTAGGCCTCTGGAAACTCAAGGTATTGGGCCTATGGAAATTAACCCCTCAGATGGGTCTGGAGCTGCTGAGCAGGCATCGGCTTCTGAGGGTGTTTTCAGACCTTCACAGCTTACCATCAAAACGACAACCAACTCTAAAACTCCATTAAAGACAAAGAAACAAGTACAGCATTCACCTGGACAGGCCTCCATGCCTAAAAAACAGAAGCTCAAAATGGCCGAAGACCTAATTACTCTGATTAGGGGTTCCCATCCCCTCCTGATAAAAGGCCTAGGCAAGATACAGACTATGATTCTTCTGACCAGGTTTCCATTTCTTCTTATTCCTCTTCAGACCAGAGATACTCTTTACCCCCCTATGAGGACTCTGATGCTGAAGAATCAATCCCTTCAGCCTCTCCTCCTGAGGATTACTCTTTTGGGGAAACTTTACATACCATGAGGGAGCATTTCAATTGGGAGAGCCAGGATTATTCAGAATCCAAGATTGCTTCAGCACAGGTCCCTTGCTATTCCGCCTGTGTTAGATATTGTGGATGATGTGTTCTCTGAATCCAGTTTAACCCCTGATTCTTTGCCCCCAGCACCAGTCAAGCCAGATAGGTACTGTAGAGTCCCTGACTCTCACAAATTTCTTTATAAAAACCCTGCTGCTGACCCAGAAACTATTTCCCAGGGTCCCAAAGGGGTAAAGGCTTCCACTGCTAAAAATCCAGTTCCCTCTGACAGGGATTCTAGAGCATTAGATAGTCTGGGGAAGAAAGTTTACACTTCTGCAACTTTAGCAGTTAGGGCTTTAAATTGCCAGTTCCACATGTTTAAATACCAACAATATTTAATGTCTCTGTTAAAACAGAAAATGCTTACAAGCTCAGAAGGTCCTGACAGTAAGGAAATGCAGGATTTATTGCATGCAGCTGAACAAGTGGGAAAACATACTCTGCAATGTGGTTTGATTCATTAGAGGCTTCTTGTAGAGCCGCAGTTACAGGATCTGTGATTCGAAGACATGCTTGGTTAAAAGAACAGGGTTTACCTGATCATGTTAAGGCAAAATTATTGGTTGCTCCTTTACAGCATGATATCTTGTTTGGTGTTAAGGCAGAAGAGGTATTAAAGAAAATGGTGGATAAGGCAAAATCTATGCAAACAGTGAAGGATTTCTTATGGCTACAGCCACCTCGATTTAGCAGAAATTGGCCTTCTAAAAATTGGTCCTTTCCAGTGTCGGACAGACCACAAAGAGGCAGATACAGACGCCCAAGAGGCAGATCTCAGCCCCAAGGCTCTTACAGACCACGACAGTGGGGTGCTTCTACCCCAAAAGGAGGAGAAGACAAGTCACAACCTTATAGGAAACAGTCCCAGTGACTTCCCCCTTCACATGCCAAGCACTTACCTTTTGGCAGCTCTCTTAGGGGGAAAACTAGCTCTTTTTTCACAAAATTGGCATATAATCACCCAAGACAAATGGGTTCTGGATATTGTGTCTCAAGGTTACAGGTTCCACTTTCACACACTACCAAGGCCAAAAGGAATGCCAGACCTGCCACAAAATCAATGGGCAGAGGCACAAAAACAAATTACAGCCCTCATGGACATGAGAGTTGTTCAAAAAGTGCCACAACAGGAACAAGGACAAGGATTTTACTCAAGACTTTTCTTTGTCCCCAGAAATGACAAAGCCTAGAGACCCATACTGGACCTATCTACTCTAAATACTTAACTGGATGTTCCGAAATTCAAAATGTTGACACTACAGCACCTTCTTCCCATGCTGGGCAAGAAGGCTTGGCTTGTTACTTTGGACCTCAAAGAGGCATACCTGCATGTCTCACTCGGACAAAATTTAAAAGATACCACAGATTCATAGCTGGCACAACGCATTACCAATTCTCTGCACTGCTCTTTGGCTTATCTACTGCGCCCAGGGTCTTCACAAAATGCCTGGCACCAGTAATTGCATTTTGCAGACAAAAAGGAATTCAAATATATCCCTACTTGGACGACTGTCTTATTCAAGCAGAGAGCAAGGACATTCTTCTAAAACATCTGGCATTTGTAAAAAGATTGCTCATTTGCCTAGGGTACACAGTAAACGAAAAGAAGTCAAAACTAGTGCCCTCATAAGAGATAATATTCCTGGGTGCCAGCTTAAATACAACGGCCCAGATGGCTTATCTCACACCAGACAAAGACAACTGACTCAGTACTTTCAACTGATGGCAACAAAAACCAAACTCCCTGCAAGAAAAATTCTGCAGGCCTTGGGGTTCATGGCGTCCTGCATACTACTAATACCATATGCCAGACTGCATATGAGGAAATTACACTGGTACCTAAAAAGTGTTTGGAATCAACACTGTCACAGTTTGGAAACAGTAATACCACTTATTCCCTGCCTACAACAGGAGTTTCGATGGTGGGCCCAGGCATGTCACCACAACAAGGGACTGCCTTTCACTTTACCCATAGCCAGACATACACTAACAGATGCTTCGGATTACGCCTGGGGAGCACACATGGCAGGAAGATGTATTCGGAGCAAGTGGGCCGCAGAACAGATGCATCTTCACATCAATCAAAAGGAGATGCTAGCTATACAAAATGCCCTAACAGATTTCAAGAACCTTCTGCATCCAGGACAACTACTACTAAAGACGGACAACACCACAGATGTTCATCGTGTTACACTGCTGCAGTCATTACACTTAGGTTATCATGCCGTCAGGCGGTTCCCCAGTCTGCCTGAGTTCCAAAGTCTTGGTCTGGCTTCGGTTGCTGTCGCCTCCTCCCTGACGTCAGTGCGACAGGGGTATATAAGATGCAGCCGATGCCATTTTCTTTAGTCTTTCTTGCCGCGCAGTGCCTGAAGCAAAAGCAGTTTGCAAGTGCCTGTCAGCCTACTCCTGAGATTTTCTTTCCGAATCCAGAACCGAAGTCTTCTTCAAAGCTAAGTACCCCGTTGGGGAAACTTTTTCTTGCCTCAGACTGATGTCAGTAAAAGTTAATAACTGTATTTCTTGTGGGAAGCAAATACCTCATAAGGGTTTCCATTCTTATTGTATCCCATGCCTAGGCCCAGACCACAACGTCACTGGTTGTCGGTTTTGTGCTAGGTTTAAGCAGTGCACTATTAAACGTCGGTTTGATTTCACCCGACATTATTTTGGCAGAAAATTCAATTACACCATGCCATCGGAAAGTCCGACGACCGGCATACATAAAAAGCGCAAAGGCAAGGATAGACATCCGAGGCCCAAAACTGACGACGAAGCCTCTTCTAGGCCAGTCGCCGGTTCTCCAGTTTTCAGCAAGGCCCTTTGCAGCCCCTGACGACCGCTTATTTAGAACTACAGGCCGCCTCTGACTCCCACGTGGAGATGGCTGGGCTTTCGGACACACAAGATTTTCAGCCTACCGAAACTAACCCTACAGAGGGATCCGGAGTAGCTGAACAACCCGTAGCTTCAGAGGGTGTTTTCAGACATACTCAGTTAATCATTAAATCTTCTGCTAAGTCTAAACCTCCTTTAAAAGCAAAGAAACAAATACAGCATTCTCTAGGACAGGCCTCCATGCCTAAGAAACAAATGCTCAAAATGGCCGAAGACCTAATCACTCTGATCAGGGGGTCCCATCCCCCTCCTGATAAAAGGCCTAGACAGGATGCAGACTGACTCATCCAACCAGGTTTCCATCTCTTCAGACTTATCCTCAGACCCAGGATACTCCTTACCCCCTTATGAGGATTCTGATGCTGAAGAATCAATTCCTTCAGCCTCTCCGCCTGAGGACTACTCCTTTGGGGAAACCTTACATACCATGAGGGAGCATTTCCATTGGGAGGGCCAGGATTACTCAGAATCCAAGAAAAGGCTCAGAGACTGCCTTTTATTACCTCAACACAGATCCCTTGCTATTCCGCCAGTGTTAGATATTGTGGATGATGTGTATACTGAATCCAGCTTAAATCCTGATTCTTTACCTCCAGCCCCAGTTAAGCCTGACAGATACTACAAAATCCCTGACTCTCACAAATTTCTTTATAAAAGCCCTGTTGCTGACCCTTAAACTATTTCTCAGGGACCCAAAGGTGTTAAGGCCTCATCAGCAAATAATCCAGTCCCCTCTGACAGAGATTCCAGAGCATTAGACAGCTGGGGGAAGAAAGTATATACATCTGCAACTTTAGCAATGATGGCCTTAAATTGCCAGTTTCACATGCTAAAATATCAGCAATTTTTGATGTCTCAGTTGAAACAAAAAATTCTTTCTGAATCAGAGCCTCCTAATTTTAAGGAAATGCAGGATTTATTGCATGCAGCTGAACAAGTGGGAAAACATACTTTGCAATGTGGTTTTGATTCTTTAGAGGCCTCCTGTAGAGCAGCAGTTACAGGTTCTGTCATTAGAAGACATGCTTGGTTAAAAGAACATACGTTACCAGATCATGTTAAAGCAAAACTACTCGATGCACTTTTGCAGCAGGATGCGTTATTTGGAGTTAAGGCAGAAGAGGTATTAAAGAAAATGGAGGATAAGGCAAAATCTATGCAAACGGTGAAGGATTTCTTACAGGTTCAGCCTCCTCGATTTAGCAGAAATTGGCCAACAAAGAATTGGTCCTTTCCAGTTAGACAGACCTCAAAGGGGCAGATACAGACGTCCAAGAGGTAGTCAACCACAAGGTCCCTTACAGGCCTCGACAATGGGGTGCATCAGGCCAGAAAGAAGGGGAAGACAGGCCCCAACCATATGAAAAACAGCCCCAATGACTTCCCACTACAGCTGCCAAACAGTTCTGTCTTGGCAGCCCCCTTGGGAGGAAAACTGGCACTTTTCTATCACATTTGGCATATGATCAAAGACAAATGGGTTCTCAACGTTGTATCTCAAGGTTACAGGTTCCACTTTCACACTCTGCCAAGGTTAAAAGGAATGCCAAATCAATGGGCAGAGGCTCAAAAACAAATTACGGCACTCATGGACATTAGAGCTATTCAGAAGGTACCACCACAGGAGCAAGGACAAGGATTTTACTCAAGACTCTCCCTGGTTCCCAGAAAGGACAAAGCCTGGAGGCCCATTCTGGATCTTTCTTCTCTAAACACTTACCTGGATGTTCCGAAATTCAAAATGTTGACACTACAGCAGCTTCTTCCCATGCTGGGCAAGAAAGCTTGGCTCGTAACCTTGGACCTCAAGGAGGCATATCTGCATGTCCCTATCAGACAAACAGCAGAAGATATCTCCGATTCACAGCTGGTTCAATGCACTACCAATTCTCTGCACTGCCCTTTGGCTTATCTACTGCGCCCAGGGTCTTCACAAAGTGCCTGGCACCAGTAATTGCATTTTGCAGACAGAAAGGAATTCAAATTTATCTGTACCTGGATGACTGCCTGATTCAAGCAGAGAGCAAGGACATTTTTCTAAAGCATCTGGCATTTGTAAAAAAGTTAAGTTGCCTAGGGTACACAGTAAACGAAAAGAAATCAAAACTAGTGCCCTCACAAGAGATAATATTCCTGGGTGCCAGCTTGAATACAACGGCCCAGATGGCTTATCTCACGCCAGACAAGCAAGGACAACTGACTCAATATTTTCAGTTGATGGCAACAAGAACCCAACTCCCTGCAAGAAAAATTCTGCAGGCCTTGGGTTACATGGCATCTTGCATACTACTAATTCCATATGCCAGACTGCATATGAGGAAACTACAATGGTACCTAAAGAGTGTCTGGTCTCAACACTGTCAGTTTGGAAACAGTTATACCACTAATTCCTTGCCTTCAACAGGAGTTTCGATGGTGGGCTCAAGCTTGTCACCTCAACAAGGGAATGCCTTTCCCTCAACCCACAGCCAGGCAAACACTGACAACAGATGCATCGGATTACGCCTAGGCAGCACACATGGCAGGAAAATGTATTCAGGGCAAGTGGCCCGCAGAACAAAGGCATCTTCTCATCAATCAAAAAGAGATGCTAGCTGTACAAAATGCCCTTATAGCTTTCAAGGACCTTCTGCATCCTGGACAACTAGCACTAAAGACAGACAACACCACAGTTATGTGGTACATAAACAAGTAAGGGGGCACTCACTCTTATCCCCTCTGCAGACAAGCCATGACCTTGTGGAACACAGCTCTAACCTATCAAGTTCATCTGCAAGCACAATTCCTGCCAGGAGAGAAAAACACACTGTCAGACGACTTAAGAAGAAACATCATGGATCCCACGAATGGGAATTGAATCCACAAATATTCAGAATGATAACACAAAAATGTTGGAGCCCGGACATAAATCTGTTTGCATCCCCAATGAACTGCCAGCTACAGAAATTCTGCGCAAGGACATGCTATCCACAAGCATGGAAAGTGGATGCCCTCTTATTCAGCTGGAAAAACCTATAAGTATATGCTTTCCCACCACTACCTCTCCTTCCAAAGGTACTCGTAAAAGGCAGGCAAGAAGAGCCAAAGATGATCCTGATTGCCCCAGACTGGCCATGCCAGCACTGGTACCCAATCTTAAGGAACTTAGCACAAGTACCACCCTGGATTTTGCCTCAAATCCCGCATCTTTTGACTCAGCACAACAATCGGACACTTCACAGCCAGCTAAAGACTTTAAACCTGGCTGCATGGAAGATTCCTTAGTCAAGCAAGCAATGCCTCTCTCCAAAGCTGTTATGGATGTCATTCTGGAGGCCAGAAGGCCTAGTACCAGGAAAGCCTATTCGGATAAATGGAAGAGATTCTGTGCCTGGAACCAAGCTCACAGCCTTGACCCTCCTGTCCCGAATATTCCTCAGATACTACAATATTTAACGGAAATGCTGGACAAAGGCCTCTCCTTTTCATCCATCAAGATCCACGCCTCTGCCATCTCTGCTCATTACAACACGGATCCACCAATTTTCTCAATTCCCTTGCTAAAACAGTACCTCAGAGGGGCTAAATACATAAGACCGCCCCGTAGAGCACCTACTCCAACTTGGGACCTCAACTTCGTGTTGGAAAAATTAACCTTACCTCTTTTTGAGCCAGCTGACACAGCAGATTTAAAATATATCTCTTGGAAAACTGCTCTACTCCTGGCAATAACATCAGCACGAAGAGTTTCAGAATTACAGGCACTAATGACAGTGGAACCTTTCATCATTTTCCACCAAGACAGGGTGTCTTTAAGAAATAACCCTACTTTTATGCCAAAGGTGGTATCAAGTGTGGCTCTAAACCAAACTATTCACTTGCCAACTTTTTATCCAAATCCACAGAAGAAAGGGGAGAGACTACTGCATTCTTTGGACATACACAGGCAGTTACACTTTTACTTGGACAAAACCAAAGCTTTCAGAAAAACTGAGCAATTATTGGTAGCATATGCTGCAGGAGCACAGGGAAAAGCCATTTCAAAACAGACTATTTCAAAATGGATAGGTCACTGTATATGTTTCTGCTATACCCACCATGGGAAACCTGTACCTAGCAGCATTAGATCTCACTCCACCAGGGCAACAGCCACTTCAACTGCCTACCTCAGAGAAGTACCTACCAAGGACATTTTAGAAGCAGCAACTTGTAGTTCTGTACACACCTTTACCAAGCATTGCCACTTGCCTCTTTACTCTAAATCCAGAGCTGGCTTTGCCACTGCAGTGCTGCAGGACCTCATAGCCACCCCAAATCATTTATAGACCCAGCCACCCAACCTCAGCTTTGGGATTCAACCCAAGTGGAATGACTGCAGCAATGAAACACGATGAACATAGTACAGTTTTGTACCTACCATAAATGTAGATGTTCGAGTGTATTCACTGCTGCAGTCTTGGTTTCCCCTCTCTCCAGCCCCTGGTTTTCTCTCTCTCTCTCTCTCTCTCCTATCTATGGCTATTACTAACCCCTTCTGGGGGTATTGGTATTTACTTTTTACTGGTAGTGTTTTCCCCACCATAACCTGGCTCCCTATTTGGGGGGGGGGGGGCTCCTGACATTTGGGGTAAGAAAAACTGATGTAATGGTGTCTGCTGCCTGTTTTTATTCCCCTTACGACCTGATGTCAGTGCTGGAGCGACAGCATCCGACACAGAAATACTAAGTCTCTGATATTTGGGCCGACTGAGGACTACCTGCAGGCAGATAACCCAAGTGTGATGACTGCAACAGTGAATACAATCGAACATCTACATTTATGGTAAGTGTACACAACTGTACTGTCTCCTGACTCAGCGGCAAGTGAGGAATCTACAGTGGTACTTATGCAGGTGGTTCAGTTTACCTGGTCCCTGCAGTGCCTTAGCTCAGTACTGCCCTACATCAACAAAGAAGTTTCTTGATAGTGTCAGATGCACCTCAACCTGAAGGTGGTCTTCTGGGTAAGCTTAGACAGGCACTCATCAGACACCTCTGGCATATCCTTGGGGCACATGTGGGAGAAAGGGGCTTGGGAAAATCATTTGGAAAAGACCAGTCAGTATAAAGGAGATGGCAGTCGTTTAGCCATCAAGGCATTCAGAGCCATTTTGCAACAAGGGAACATTGCATATCTAACGATCACTGTGGTGATATTGTACATTAACAAGCAGGGAGGGCAACACTCCCCTTTGTCCAGGTTAGTGTGAGCAAGGCATCTAGCCAAGAAGTCACAAGTGATCTGTAGGGCTTCTTGCATTCCATTTCAGAAGAGTTCTTTAAAAAGGCAGGTTGAGCAGGACAAAAGTAGATGTAGATGTTACACAGAGATGCATTTCCAAACTAGGCCCACAGAGGTGTGTGCGATTTTGAGTAAGTAGACCTTTTTTGCTTCTCCAGAAAACAGTTTGAGAGATTTTGCATCTGACTTCTGGTATGGCAGCATTATGAACAGCAACAAATTGTTGATGATCTCCAAGGATTAGAAAAGAAAGAAAAATAAGATGCTGTACCAAGCAAAAAGACTGGTAATTAAGGGGAGGAAAAGTTATAAAATGTTGACTAGAGCGAGAAACAAGTGTATTAAATACTGAATCCCTGGAAGAGGCTGTACTATTAACCACAGTATGGATGGAGAGGAAAGAAACCTGGAAGAGGTTGTACTGTTAACCTCAGTATTGATGGAGATAAAGGACTTAAAGCAAACTTGGGGGGGGGGGGGGGGCAGATATGAAAAAATGGAATTGCAGCAGAGGCTGAATAAGTACTCCGATATTGTGTAAATGTAAGGCCATAGCAGTTACCATAGAGATGAAGTTAGATTTAGAAGAGTGCCTAGCAGAAAAACGTATGATTGGGGGGTACTCAAGACAACAAACAAGACTATGGCAATGCAGAGTCTGCTGGTAGAGTGGACTGATACCACATCATTAAAATTGAAAGAGCTCACAGGACATCATGGAAAGCAGAGCTGGGAGATGCAGAATGAGCGAAACCAGTTGCATTAAGATTCAAAACTTATGAACAGGAGCAGGATGTGTTGGGGAAAATTTGGAAAACTGTTTTGACACTAGAATTGATTTGAAACAATATTTTTATTATGAAAACCAGAAGACTCAGAAATTAATTCACTCTGGCAATAAAAGTTTGTAAAGAAAAAATGCTTAAGGTGAATGATGTACCTTCCTTTAAGAATTTTTATGCAAGGAAATACAGGAACTTTCAGTCTAGAAAAAAAAAGCACTCGCCATCATTTAGTGGCCAGTAAATCAAAGATTTGGTGCAATGAGAGTTAAGGGTAGAAGTAGAGTTTTGAGTACAAGGGAAGCAAATGCAAGAGACTACCTGAGAGGCACCTGAGAGAGGATGATTTATGCTCTTTAGGAGACAGCAGAATTTGAGAGAGAGAATAGAAATCATCAGCAAAAAAGAGGAGGAATGAAGACTTCGTCAACTAGCCAAAAGGTCCATTGAAGCAATAAAAATATTAACCATGTTGCCTGGCTGAAAGAGCTTTCCGAGAGGGAGAAAACCCAATAAGGAATGGCAGTTTTGTTGTTTTTTTTTGTACTCTGCATTGCAAGTCCGTGAAGTGAAGTAATGATTTAAAATTAGCATGCCACAAAGTAAACAGGGAAAAAAATGTAGAAAGTTAATAGTAAATGGAAAGGCCACCATTAAGTAGTTTACAGGGAAAGGATGAAGGAACATGTTGAATGGGTGGCTGCCCTTTTTAGTGGACTCAAGGAAAGGGGATTCATGAAGCACATATGGGGAAGAGGAGGAGTTCGACTAGAAAGAACTGAATCATGAGAGCAACTTAAAAAAATGTAAATACTATGAAAAGAGTAGTGGGTGAAGGTAGGTATTAATCAACACAGTAAGTGTATGGTTTCAGATTACAGCAGAGTAATCAGAAAGGTGTTAGTATGAGAGGATGGAGAAGAGAGATGCTTGAAAAAAGGGTCAATCTTCAGGGCAGAATGCCTGGTTAGTCAAGGAAACTACTGCTAGAAGTAAACAAATGAAGATCATTGATGTTACTCAAGCTCCAGCTCCCACCGAATGCGAGTACAAAGAGGAGAAAGGGAAAGTAGATATCACAGGAGGTGGCCATCTTAGTCACAATTAGAGGAGAAAACAAGGTGACAAATTTGAACATTAGCAAAAGAAATTTTTTAAGTACGGATGATAGAATTGAGTGAGTGGCTCTAATAATTATAAAGAAAGGATTAGTAGATGAGGAAAAGTTGAAAGAAACAGAAAAAACATAATAAGGGGAGATGAGCAGGGAACACCCATACAACTTAGACACACTCTCAAAGTTATGGCAGGAATAATGGTAGGCAGGCCTTCTGTAATGATCTGAAGCAACCTGTCTGTGTGTGCCTGTCTGTCTGTCTGTGTGCCTGCCTGTGTGCCTGTCTGTCTGTGTGCCTGTCTGTGTCTCTTTCTGTGTGTCTCTGTCTGTGTGTCTGTCTGTCTGTGTATTTAAAAGGGGAAGTTGGAGACTGGGAAATAAAAAAAAATAGACCTGTGTCTGACTCCAGAAATTATGGTGGAAGAGTCGAGTGGCTTTGAAGAGATGACTAGTGAAAAGGTAGGAGACAGAGGTGAAAGGGAGAGAGGGAAAGATTAGTCAAAACGTTTGGGCCAGTGACGTGATAAGTATTAAGTCATGGACTGTCAGTGGTGTGGGAGAGAGAGCAAAAAGGGAGAGGTCAGGACATACAAGAGGTAAAAGGGCACATGGGTGAGATTTTAGTATTGCAAGAAGCCCATCTCGCCCAACAGTAACTGCATAAAGCTTTTGGGGGATGGAGGTGGATGTAACCTCATAAGTGCTTCTTGGGAGAATAAGTGATAGAGGGGTGGCACTGCCAATAAAGAATTTCCTATTTGATGCAGAGGGCATAATAGAAGATGGAAGAGGCAGATTTGAAGGGGTTGAAGGAAAGTAGGCTGTGGGAAGTGTACAGTAGTGGATATCAGCATACCACCAAAAGAAGAAGCCAGTTATTAAGAATTTTAGGAGAGATTTTTAAAGTTTTGGGAATGAGTAGGAATACTCGTAGTTGCAGGAGAAAGAAGTATAGTTGACAAAAAAATTTAAATAAATAAATTAAGAGAACAGAAGACAGGGAAATGGAAAATTGAAAAAGGATGGGAAATTTCTCAAGAATTTAAAGGGAGCTGCTCTGGTGAAGTAGTGATAAAGCCCTGACTACTGCCTATCTGACCTGGATTTGATTAGCAGCTCAGCTGACTGTAGCGACAGGGAAGGGATGGGCATGCCCATCTTGTGTGAGGAGGTGCTTGTTGATCTTCAGACCATGCCTCCCCTTAAGGAGAGGACATTGCACTTGAATGTAGTTAGCAAGTGTATAGAGTGCAGGGAAAGGAGGGGTAGGTAAGGCCTAAATCACCACCCCCTCAACAGCACAGCCAAGCCAAGAAGATGTCCTTTGGATCCACAGTCTGCCTTAGTAATACTGGGGGTTAGTTGGAGGATGGCTGGTAAATCCAGGCAGGTGCATGTGGCACTGGGGATCGGGGCAGTACAGTGGAGGTCCAAGGGAGCCAAAAAAATTACTTAGTGGGGGATCTGCTGTGGTACAGTATTTTTGTAGAATCCATACTGTAAGTTAAAAGGATAATTAGTAGATCATATTAAATATTGCATGGTAACTATGCAAGTGTCAGAGGAGGTTAGAAGAGATAGGGAATAAAGACTTTAAAAACAGTTTACAAGGGAACAGTGGGAGCACATATGTCTGACTTCCAAGTATGTAACGAAGTCCAAAATGTTTTAAGATTTTTGCTTGGAAGTATTTACATAGGTAGTTTTTATACCCAAAGCAAACTTCAGATATTTGTTCCTCTGATAAGAAATGTTGGCATGATGGAGACTAGAGGTAACTGGGAATTTGTTTTCTGGGAGTGTAAAAAGTTAGCAGATTTTTAAAAAGTACCCACAGAATACAGTTGGAAATATTGAGGGAGCAAATGGGTATAACTAAGGGACTTTTTTTTTTTTAACTGGGACACAGGACCTAAATTGCCTAGACATAGTAGCCATGTAACAGTGCGGCTAAACTTATCCAGTGGACAGCCTCACCATTTTAATTCTAAAAGTTTACAAACTCCCCTCGACCCCTTGGCAACCTGTAGCTCAGTGCCAGTAGTGGAATAAAGGAGCCGTGTAGCAGTGCCGCTTAAAGTATCCAACGGACAGCCTCACCATGTTAAATATAAAAGTTTACAAAGTATGAGATTTGGTTAATCTTCCTAAAGTTCTGTAAAATGGAATTTTTACCTAGTCTAAAGCCTATTGTTTATACAGGGCAACTGCATTGAGCACAGTATGTTTGCTAAGCCTCCCCTACCCCCTGACTCACTCCAGTTAGCATGTTTCCCTAACCCAAATCCAGCAATAATTTCATACCTGATCTGGTTCACTTTTTTATCACTGATGTTCTTCGTGTTTCACTGTTGCAGTCATTACATTTGGGTAATCTGCTGGCAGGTTGCCCTCAGTCGGCCTGAATTCCAAAGTCTTGGGTCCTGTGTCGGTTGCTCTCTCCTCTTCCATGACGTCAGGTCGTCAGGGGTATGAAACATGCAGCCAAAGACATTTTCTTTAGTCTTTCTTGCCGCGCGGTGCTTGAACCAGAAGCATTTTGCAAGTGCCAGTCGGCCGACTACTGAAATATTCGAGTTTGAGTTTCAGAACCGAAGTCTTCACTAAAGCTAAGTATCCCGTTGGGGAAACTTTTTTCTTGCTTTTTACCGATGTCAAAAAAAGTTAGTTGTATTACTTGTGGGAAGCAAATTACCTCATAAGGATTTCCATTTATACTGTATTCCTTGTCTAGGCCCTGATCACAACGTGCCTGGCTGTCGGTTTTGTGCTAGATTTAACCAACGCACTATTAAGCGTCAGTATATTTTTGCATCAAAGTATTTTGGAAACAGATTTAACTACCCAGAAATGTTGTATAATAGCAATCAGACTACTGGAGTACATAAAAAACGCAAAGAAAAGGACAGAGAAAGGCAGTCGAGATCCAAAACAGACTATGAAGCTTCTCCTAAGCCAGTCTTCGGTTCACCGGTACTCAGTGAGGCGCTTTCGCAGCCCCTGATACCTGCTGCCTTCCAGTCGCAGGCCTCTACCGACACCCATGTGGAGTCCGGCATGCTGCAAGATACTGAAGGTATTGGACCGACGGATGTATCTCCCTCGGATGGGTCCAGAGCCGCTGAGCAGGCACCGGCTTCTGAGGGTGTGTTCAGACCTCAACATTTGTATATCAAACAGATGATGGCTGCAAAACCAAAGACAAAAGCAACTTTTAAAACTAAAAAACTGATGCATGAGCCACGTGCACAGGCCTCTATGCCTAAAAAGCAAATGATCAAAATGGCTGAAGACCTTATTACCTTGATCAGGGGTACCCATCCCCCTCCAGATAAGAGGCCTAGGCAAGACACTGATTATGAATCTTCAGGTCAGGTTTCTATTTCTTCTGATACCTCTTCTGATCAGGAATTATCTATACCTCCCTATGAGGATTCTGATGCTGAGGAGTCTATTCCATCCGCATCTCTTCCTGAGGATTATTCATTTGGAGAAACCTTGCATACTTTGAGGGAGCATTTTCACTGGGAGAGTCAAGACTTATCAAAAAAGAGGCTCAGGGATTTCCTTTTTCTCCCTCAGCACAGGCCTTTAGCCATTACCCCTGTCTTAGACATTGTGGATGATGTGTTTTTAGAGTCAAGCTTGACCCCCTGACTCCTTACCTCTGGCTCCCAGTAAGTCTGACGGATATTACAGGGTCCCTGACTCAAATACATTTTTATTTAGAAACCCTGCTGCTGATCCTGAAACTATTTCACAGGGTCCTAAGGGAGTTAAGGCCTCAACAGCAAAAAATTCTACCCCCTCTGACAGAGATTCAAGAGCACTGGACAGATGGGGAAAAGGTTTACACATCTGCAACATTGGCAATCAGGGCCTTAAACTGTCAATTTCATATGCTTATGTATCAACAACATGTTATGGGATTGCTGAAACAGAAAATTGTTGATTTCAGAATGTGCAGAAAATAAAGAATTGCAGGAATTATTGCATGCAGCTGAACAAGTTGGAAAGCATACTTTGTAATGTGGTTTTGATTCCTTAGAGGCCTCCCGCAGGGCCGCAGTTACTAGATCTGTGATTGAGGCATTCCTGGTTAAAGGAACAAAATTTGCCTGATCGTGTTAAAGTTAAATTGCTAGATGCACCTTTGCAGCATGATTCTCTGATCTTCGTGTTTCACTGTTTGCAGTCATTACATTTGGGTAATCCTGCTGCCCTCAGTCGGCCTGAATTCCAAAGCCCTGGGTCCTGCGTCGGCCACTGTCGCCCCCTCCTTGACGTCAGGGGTATAAAAGATGTTGCTGATGCCATTTTCTTTAGTCTTTCTTGCCGCACGGTGCCTGAAGCAAAAGCAGTTCGCAAGTGCCGGTCGGCCGACTCCTGAGATTTTCGAGTTCGAATTTCAGATCCGAAGGGGAAACTTTTTTTCTTGCTCCAGACCAATGTCAGAAAAAGTTAATAATTGTATTTCTTGTGGGAAGCAAATACCTCATAAGGACTTTCATTCTTACTGTATTCCTTGCCTAGGTCATGACCATAACGTTCCAGGTTGTCGGTTTTGTGCTAGATTTAACCAACATACTATTAAGCGTCGGTATGATTTTGCATTAAACTACTTTGGACGCAGGTTTAATTATCCAGAAATGTCATCGGAAAGCCATCCGATAACCGGAGTTCACAAAAAACGCAAAGAAAAAGAAAGACAACTGAGGCCCAAAACCGATGAAGCTTCTCCTAAGCCAGTCACCGGTTCTCAGTGAGGTGCTTTTGCAGCCCCTGACGCCTGCTACTTTAGAGTCGCAGGCCGCTACCGACTCCCACGTGGAGTCGGCTATGCCGCTGGAAACTCAAGGTATTGGAGCCTCGGATGCTATTCCTTCAGATGGGTCCGGAGCCGCTGAGCAGGCACTGGCTTCTGAGGGTTTATTCAGACCTAAACATCTATACATTAAACCGACTTCAAAGGCAAAGACTAAAGCACCTTCAAAGGCAAAGAAGCAAACTCAAGAGCCACATGGACAGGCCTCCATGCCCAAAAAGCAGATGCTCAAAAAGGCCAAAGACTTGATTACCTTGATCAGGGGTTCCCATCCCCCTCCTAAGAGGCCTAGGCAAGAGACTGACTATGAATCATCAGATGAGGTTTCCATTTCTTCTTCTTCCTTTTCTGATCAGGAATATTCTTTTCTCCCCTATGAGGATTCTGATGCTGAAGAATCTATACCTTCAGCTTCTCCTCCAGAGGACTATTCTTTTGGGGAAACCTTACATACCATGAGGGAGCATTTCCACTGGGAGAGCCAAGATTTTTCAGAATCTAAAAAGAGGCTCATGGATTTCCTGTTAATACCTCAACAGAAGCCACTAGCCATCCCAACTGTGTTAGACATTGTAGATGTGATTTCGGAGTCTAGTCTTACCCCTGACTCCTTACCTCCACCTCCTGTTAAGCCTGACAGATATTACAGGGTTCCCGACTCACATAAATTCCTTTTTAAAAACCCTGCTGCAGAACCAGAAACTATTTCTCGGTCCCAAAGGAGATGTTCATCGTGTTACACTGCTGCAGTCATTACACTTGGGTTATCCTGCCGTCAGGCGGTTCCCCAGTCGGCCTGAGTTCCAAAGTCTTGGTCCGACGTCGGTTGCTGTCGCCTCCTCCCTGACGTCAGTGCGACAGGGGTATACAAGATGCAGCCGACGCCATTTTCTTCAGTCTTTCTTGCCACGCGGTGCCCGAAGCAAAAGCAGTTCGCAAGTGCCGGTCGGCTATCTCCTGAGATTTTCATTCCAAATCCAGAACCGAAGTTTTCTACAAAGCTAAGTACCCCGTTGGGGACACTTTTTCTTGCCTCAGACCGATGTCAGTAAAAGTTAATAACTGTATTTCTTGTGGGAAGCAAATACTTCATAGGATTTCCATTCCTATTGTATCCCATGCCTAGGCCCAGACCACAACGTCACTGGTTGTCGGTTTTGTGCTAGGTTTAACAAGCGCACTATTAAACGTCTGTTTGATTTTGCCCGACATTATTTTGGTAGAAAATTCAATTATACCATGCCGTCGGAACTTCCGACGACCGGAATACACAAAAAGTGCAAAGACAAGGATAGGCATCCAAGGCCCAAAACTGACAACGAAGCCTCTTCTAGGCCAGTCGCCGGTTTTCAGCGAGGCGCCTTCGCAGCCCCTGATGACCGCCTCTGTAGAACCACAGACTGCCTCT
Source organism: Protopterus annectens (assembly GCF_019279795.1). Taxonomy (NCBI): domain Eukaryota; kingdom Metazoa; phylum Chordata; order Ceratodontiformes; family Protopteridae; genus Protopterus; species Protopterus annectens. The sequence goes on from NC_056743.1 coordinate 1,588,914,370, forward strand.
GACTCACATGTGGAGATGGCTGGGCCTTCGGACGCACAAGTTATTCAGCCTACCGAGACTAACCTTTCAGAGGGATCCGGAGTAGCTGAGCAACCCACAGCTTCAGAGGGTGTCTTCAGACCTTCTCAGTTAAGCATTAAACCCTCAGCTAAGTCTAAGCCTCCTTTAAAATCAAAGAAACAAATACAGCATTCTCCAGGACAGGCCTCCATGCCTAAGAAACAAATGCTTAAAATGGCCGAAGACCTAATCACTCTGATCGGGGGGTCCCATCTCCCTCCTGATAAAAGGCCTAGACAGGATGCAGACTATGAATCATCCGACCAGGTGTCCATCTCTTCTGATTCATCCTCAGACCTAGGATACTCTTTACCCCCTTGTGAGGATTCTAATACTGAGGAATCAATTCCATCAGCCTCACCGCCTGAGGACTACTCCTTTGGGGAAACCCTACATACCATGAGGGAGCATTTCCACTGGGAAGGCCAGGATTACTTAGAATCCAAGAAAAGGCTCAGAGACTTCCTTTTATTACCTCAACACCAGATCCCTTGTATTCCGCCAGTGTTAGATATTGTAGATGTGTATACTGAATCCAGCTTAAATCCTGATTCCTTACCTCTAGCCCTGTTAAACCTGACAGATACTACAGAGTCCTTGACTCACATAAATTTCTGTATAAAAGCCCTGTAGCCGACCCTGAAACTATTTCTCAGGGACCTTTAGGAGTTAAGGCCTCTTCAGCCAAGAATCCAGTTCCCTCTGACAGAGATTCCAGAGCATTAGACAGATGGGGAAAGAAAGTATATACGTCTGCAACTTTAGCAATGAGAGCCTTAAATTGCCAGTTTCACATGCTAAAATATCAGCAACTTTTACTGTCTCAGTTAAAACAAAAAATGTTTCCAGAATCAGATCCTCCTAATTTTAAAGAAATGCAGGATTTATTGCATGCAGCTGAACAAGTGGGAAAGCATACTTTGCAATGTGGTTTTGATTCTCTAGAGGCCTCCTGCAGAGCAGCAGTTACAGGCTCTGTCATTAGAAGACATGCTTGGTTAAAAGAACATACGTTACCAGATCATGTTAAAGCTAAATTATTGGATGCACCTTTGCAGCAGGCTCTGTTATTTGGAGTTAAGGCAGAAGAGGTATTAAAGAAAATGGAGGATAAGGCAAAATCTATGCAAACGAAGGATTTCTTACAGGTTCAGCCTCCTAGATTTAGCAGAAACTGGCCAACTAAGAATTGGTCCTTTCCAATTACAGACAGACCTCAAAGGGGAAGATACAGACGTCCAAGAGATAGAGGTCAAACACAAGGTCCTTACAGGCCTCGACAATGGGTTGCATCAGGCCAGAACCATATAAAAAGCAGATCCAATGATTTCCCACTACATCTGCCAAACAGATCCCTCTTGGCAGCCCCCTTGGGAGGAAAACTGGCACTCTTCTACCACAATTGGCAAATGATCATCAAAGACAAATGGGTTCTCAACATTGTATTTCAAGGTTACAGGTTTCACTTTCACACTCTGCCAAGGTTAAAAGGAATGCCAAATCTGCCACCAAATCAATGGGCAGAGGCTCAAAAACAAATTACAGCACTCATGGATATGAGAGCTATTCAAAAGGTACCATCACAGGAGCAAGGACAAGGATTTTACTCAAGACTCTTTCTGGTACCCAGAAAGGACAAAGCCTGGAGGCCCATTCTGGATCTTTCATCTCTAAACACTTACCTGGAAATTCCGAAATTCAAAATGTTGACACTACAGCAGCTTCTTCCCATGCTGGGCAAGAAAGCTTGGCTCGTGACTTTGGACCTCAAGGAGGCATACCTGCATGTCCCTATCAGACAAAACAGAAGATACCTCAGATACATAGCTGGTTCAATGCGCTACCAATTCTCTGCACTGCCCTTTGGCTTATCTACTGCGCCCAGGGTCTTCACAAAGTGCTTGGCACCAGTAATTGCATTTTGCAGACAGAAAGGAATTCAAATATATCCGTACCTGGACAACTGCCTGATTCAAGCAGAGAGCAAGGACATTCTTCTAAAACATCTGGCGTTTGTAAAAAAGTTAAGTTGCCTTGGGTACACAGTAAACGAAAAGGAATCAAAACTAGTGCCCTCACCAGAGATTATATTCCTGGGTGCCAGCTTGAACACAACGGCCCAGATGGCTTATCTCACGCCAGACAAGCAAGGACAACTGACTTAATACTTTCAGTTGATGGCAACAAAGACCCAACTCCCTGCAAGAAAAATTCTGCAGGCCTTGGGTTACATGGCATCCTGCGTACTACTAATTCCATATGCCAGACTGCATATGAGGAAACTACAGTGGTACCTAAAGAATGTATGGTCTCAACACTGTCAAAGTTTGGAAACAGTTATACCACTAATCCCTTGCCTTCAACAGGAGTTTGTGGTGGGCTCAAGCTTGTCACCTCAACAAGGGACAGCCTTTTACACAACCCACAGCCAGGCAAACACTGACAACAGATGCATCGGATTACGCCTGGGGAGCACACATGGCAGGCAAATGTATTTAGGGCACGTGGCCCGCAGAACGAAGGCATCTTCACATTAATCAAAAAGAGATGCTAGCTGTACAGAATGCCCTTATAGCTTTCAAGGACCTGCTGCATCCAGGACAACTACTGCTAAAGACAGACAGCACCACAGTTATGTGGTACATAAACAAGCAAGGGGGCACTCGCTCCTACCCCCTATGCAGACAAACCATGACCTTGTGGAACACAGCTATAAACCTTCAAGTTCATCTGCAAGCACAATTCTTGCCAGGCGAGAAAAACACACTGGCAGATGACTTGAGCAGAAACAATATGGTTCCCCACGAATGGGAATTGAATCCACAAATATTCAAAATGATAACACAAATGGTGGAGCCCGGGCATAGATCTGTTTGCATCCCCAATAAACTGCCAGCTACAAAAATTTTGCACAAGGAGTTACCATCCACAAGCATGGAAAGTGGATGCCCCCTCTCATTCAGCTGGGAGAACCTACAAGTATACGCTTTCCCACCACTTCCTCTCCTGCCAAAGGTACTCATAAAAGCCAGGCAAGAAGAGCCAAAGATGATCCTGATTGCACCAAACTGGCCACACCAGCACTGGTACCCAATCTTAAGGAGCTTAGCACAAGAACCACCCTGGATTTTGCCTCTAATCCCACATCTGCTGACTCAGCACAACAATCAAATACTACACAGCCAGCAAAAGACCTTACACCTAGCTGAATGGAAGATTCCTTAGTCAAGCAAGCAATGCCTCTCTCCAAAGCTGTTATGGATGTCATTCTGGAAGCCAGAAGGCCTAGTACCAGGAAAGCCTATTCGGATAAATGGAAGAGTTTCTGTGCCTGGAACCAAGCTCACAGCCTTGACCCTCTTGTCCCAAACATTCATCAGATACTACAATACTTAACTGAGATGCTGGACAAAGGCATCTCCTTCTCATCCGTCAAGATCCATGCCGCTGCCATCTCTGCTCATTACAACAAGGATCCACCAATTTTCTCTAATCCTCTGTTAAAACAGTACCTTAGAGGGGCTAAAAACATAAGACCGCCCCGTAGAGTACCTACTCCAACTTGGGACCTCAACTTTGTTTTGGAAAAACTAACTTTACCTCCCTTTCAGCCAGCTAACACAGCAGAATTAAAGTATATCTCTTGGAAAACTGCTCTGCTCCTGGCAATAACATCAGCACGAAGAGTTTCAGAATTACAGGCACTAATGGCAGTGGAGCCTTTCCTCATTTCCCACCAGGACAGGGTGTCTTTAAGAACTAACCCTACATTTATGCCAAAGGTGGTATCCAGTGTGGCTCTAAACCAAACTATTCACCTGCCACCTTTTTATCCTAAACCACAGAATAAAGGGGAGAGACTACTGCACTCTTCGGACATTCACAGGCAGTTGCGCTTCTACTTGGACAAAACCAAAGCTTTCAGAAAATCTGAGCAATTATTGGCAGCATATGCTGCAGGAGCACAGGGAAAAGCCATTTCAAAACAGACTTTCAAAATGGATAGGACATTGTATACCTTTCTGCTACACATACCATGGAAAACCTGTACCTAGCAGCATTAGATCTCACTCCACCAGGGCAACAGCCACTTCAACTGCCTACCTCAGGGGAGTACCTACCAAGGATATCTTGGAAGCAGCAACTTGGAGTTCTGTACATAACTTCACCAAGCATTACCATCTGCCTCTATACTCTAAATCCAGAGCTGGCTTCGCCACTGCAGTGCTGCAGGGACTTATAGCCACCCCTAATGCCTTATAGAACCAGCCACCCTACCTCAACTTTGGGATTCTACCCAAGTGTAATGACTGCAGCAGTGTAACACGGTGAACATAGTACAGTTTTGTACCTACCATAAATGTAGATGTTCGAGTGTATACACTGCTGCAGTCCAAGTTACCCTCCCTCCTTCCCCTCTTGCTGGCTGGTATGTACCTATGTCTTCTACCCTTACTACCTATGGGAAGTATTTGCTGGTAGCTGTAAGTTGTCTTTTGCTTTTCTTATGTATGTTTTATTAGCAGTTGGAATTGCCTGCCTATTTAGAGGCACCGGACATCTGGGGCAAGAAAAACTGAAGAAAATGGCGTTGGCTGCATCTTGTATACCCCTGTCGCACTGACGTCAAGGAGGAGGCGACAGCAACCGACGCCGGACCAAAACTTTGGAACTCAGGCCAACTGGGGAACTGCCTGACTACATGATAACCCAAGTGTAATGACTGCAGCAGTGTATACACTCGAACATCTACATTTATGGTAGGTACAAAACTGTACTTTCTCTATCTCCGTACTCCGAAATGGCTTTAAGCCATCCGACTACCGATCTTCTGAAAAAACTCAAGGATAAAGACTGAGACCGCTTAGGTGCAAAACTGCCGACGCTACCGTTAAACTAGTCACCAGTCTGCAGGTACTCATTGAAGTGCTTTCACAGTCCCTGATATCCGCTACTACTGATTTGCAGGCCTCTACTGTGACCTATTCCGTGAGATGATTCTTCGACTATGAAATTGTGGATGTCTCTACCTTGGATGGGTCTGGAGCCGCTGTGCAAGCACTGGCTTCTGAGGGTGTATTCAGGCCTACCAATTTTCATATTAAACTGACTTCATTTCAAGCTAAGAATTCCGAATTCCTCAGGCCTAAAGCTCGCACTAAGCATAGAAAACCGACGACCAAAGCGCATTCTCAGACCCATATGCCTCAAAAACAAATGATTAGAATGACTGAAGACCATATTACCGTAATTAGGGGAAACCAGCCTTCCCCCCACTAAGAGACTTAAAACTGATTTTCTTTCCGATTCTTCTGAGGAGGAATCTGATATTTCTACTCCTGACAACCAGGATTTACTCTTGCGTACTTATGAGGATTCTGATGCAGAGGATTCCATTCCCTCTGTTTCCCCTCCAGATTTTTCTTTTTTTGAAACCTTGCATAACCTTAGGGAGCATTTCCGGTGGGAAAGCCAGGACTTTTCACAGTCCAAAAAGAGACTTAGCAAATTTTTAAACCTGCCTCAACACAGGCCTCTAGCTATCCCTCCTATTCTGGAGATTGTAGATGACGTTTTCTTGGAATCCAGCCTTACCCCAGACACTTTGCCTCCTGCTCACAGGAAACCTGACTGGTACTACAGAGAGTACCTGACTGTCACAAACTCCTGTTCAGGAATCCTACTGCGGATCCAGAGACCATTTCCCAAGGACCAAAAGGCATTAAGGCTACAACGGCCAAAAATCCTACCCCTTCTGATAGGGATTCTAGAGCTTTAGACAGATGGGGTAAGAAGGTATATACTTCTTCTACTTTGGCCATTAGGGCTTTAAATTGCCTGTTTCATATGTTAAAGTATCAGCAGCATATTATGGGGTTAATTAAACAGAAAATTATGTTGATTCCTGACTGTGCTGAACACAAAGATTTACAAGAGTTAATGCATTCCGCTGACCGAGTAGGTAAACATACTTTGCTATGTGGTTTTGATGCTTTAGAGGCATCTTGCAGGGCTGCTGTTACTGGGTCTGTACTTGGAAGGCATGCTTAGCTTAAGGAACAAAACTTGCCAGATCTTGTTAAAGCTAAATTACTGGATGCACCCTTAAACAAAGAGTGCCTTTTTGGCAACAAAGCAGAAGAAGGCCTCAAAAGGATGGAGGAAAAAGCTAAATCTATGCAAACTTGTTAAAGATTTCTTGCAAGTACAGCCACCTAGATTCAGTAGACATTGGCTTTCAAAGAACTGGTACTTTCCAGTCCCTTCCAGGCCTCCCTACTCCAAAGCAGGTAGTAGTAAGCCACCCCTATGGAAAAATGGCACAATGACTTATCCTTAACTCTTCCAAGCCTTGCTCAACTACTTGGCCCCTTAGGAGGAAAGCTCGCCCTGCATGCAAAAAACTGGGGAACTTATTACCCAGGACAAATGGGTTTTAAACATACTTTCCCTAGGATACAGATTCAACTCACTCCAAACCCCAAGTGGATGGCCAGACCTCCCCTCAAACCAGTGGGCAGAGGCCCAAAAACAAGTACTCTCTCTCCTCTGTATCAGGGTTATTCATCCTGTTCCAGCAGAACAAAGGGGACAAGCTTTTTATTCGACTGTTCCTGGTTCCCAGAAAAGAGAACTCCTGGCGTCCTATCCCGGACCTTTGTATTCTCCGTAACTTTCTGGTGGTTCCAAAATTCAAAATGCTAACTCAACAGCTTCTTTCTATGCTAGCCAAGGATACCTGGCTGGCAACTCTAGAATTAAAAGAAGCTTACCTGCACATTCCAATAAGGGAATCCTGCAGAAAATACCTACGCTTCAGGACAGGCTCCATGCACCATATGTTCTCTACACTTCCCTTTGGCTTGTCTACTGCAGCCAGGGTATTCACAAATTGTCTAGCTCCAGCCATTACATTTTGCAGGCAGAAACATATTCAGATTTGCCCATATTTGGACGATTGCCTGATTCAGGCAGAGAGTCAGGACTTGCTATTACAACACCTGGCGTTTGTAAAGAGACTTCTAATTTCTCTGGGATACACCATCAACGAGAAGAAATCACACCTATTACCCTGCCAACAGATTGTATTCCTGGGAGCAAGCTTGAACAAAACTTCCCAGATGTTTAGTTCATTTGACAACCTACTTCAAACTACTGGCCACAAAACCCAGCTATCTGCAAGGAAAATCCTGCAAGCCCTGGGATTCATGGCCTCTTACATTCTTTTAATTCCATATGCACGACTGCATATGAGGAAACTTCATTGGTATCTAAAAAGTCTATGGTGTCAGCATTCTCAGGACCTGGAAATGATCATTCCTATCTTTCCTTGTCTAAGGGCAGAGTTCCTTTGTTGGGCAGAGGCCTGTTACCACAACAAGGGACTCCCTTTCACTCTACCCCCTGCCATCCAAACCCTAACAACAGACGCATCAGACTATGCATGGGGGGGCTCACATGGCAGGGCAGTGCATTCAGGGCAAATGGATCCCAAAACAGATACACCTGCATATCATTCAAAAAGAAATGTTAGCTGTACGGAATGTTCTGACAGCCTTCAAAGACCTTATTCTTCCAGGACAACTGTTGGTAAAGATGGACAACACCACAGTTGTGGTATATAAACAAGCAGGTGGGAACTCATTCCTACCCACTCTGCAGACTTGCCATGGCTCTGTGGAACACAGCCTTGAGCTACCAAGTGAACCTACAAGCTCAATTCCTGCCAGGCAAACTAAATTCACTGGCAGATGACTTAAGCAGAAATCTCATGGACCCACACGAATGGAAACTGGAACCCAAAATATTAAAGCTCTTAAGGAGCAAATGGGGGGACACCAGAGGTAGACCTGTTTGCCTCCCCTCAGAACTACCAATTGAACAAATTCTGCACCAGAACTCCCCACAGTCCAGCTTGGAAAGTGGATGCCGTGCCCTTTTCCTCAGAAAGCCTCTCAGTTTATGCCTTTCCCCCTCTGCCTCTCCTCTCGAGGGTTTTACTAAATATCAAACAGGACAAGCCAAGGACAGTACTGATTGCACCAGACTTGCCATGCCAGCACTGGTGTACCCCCTTTTGTGCAGCCTGACAGTGCTACAACATTGGCAACTGCCTCAGATCCCTTCTCTGCTGTTCCAGCAGGCGGGCCAGATTCTGCACCCTCAGCTTCAAACCTTCAACCTTGCAGCCTGGCTAATTGTCTGAGCTCACCTCCAGCAACCCTCAGTAAGCAGGTGCTGGATGTCATTCTTGAGGTAAGGAGGCCTAGTACTCGAAAATCCTATTCAGAAAAGTGGAAAATGTACTGTTCCTGGTGCCAGGCTCAGGGGATGGGCACAACGGTGCCCAGCTTACCTCATATTCTAGATTATTTAACAGAAATGCTCCACAAGGGCCTATCCTTCTCTTCAGTTAGGATTCAAGCCTCTGCCATGTCAGCACATTGTAATACTGAGCCATCCCTCTTCTCTCATCCCCTGCTAAAACAATTCCTTAAAGGGGCCAAAAATTTAAGACCCCCAGGAGAGCTCCCACTCCAGCCTAGGACCTTAACTTTGTATTGGAAAAACTCACCCCCCCCCCTTTTTGAACCAGCTGCTACAGCAGAGTTGAAATTCCTTTCTTGGAAAACAGTTTTACTTCTAGCCATCACAAGAAGCGTGTCTGAACTGCAGGCCCTCATGGCAGTGGAAACCCTTCATTATCTTCCATGTGGACCGGGTTTCCCTCAGGACTAATCCATCCTTTATGCCCAAGGTGGTTAATGTGGCTCTAAACCAGTCCATTCTTTTGCCTACTTTTTTCCCTAATCCTCAGAATAAAGGGCAAAGGGATACTGCATTCTCTGGACATACACAGACAACTTGGATTCTGTTTGGACTGGACTAAGCCTCTCACAAATTCCGACCAGCTGCTAGTTAGCTTTGCTGCAGGGGCAGAGGGGCAGGCCATTTCAAACCAAACCATTTCCAAATGGATAGCACATTGCATCCATTTCTGCTACAAATACCATGGAAAGCCTACCTCACAGGGGATAAGACCACATTCCAACAGGGCTGCATCTACCTCTACTGCATTTCTCAGAGGAGTCCCTACTAGGGACATCCTGGAGCTCTGTACATATTTTCACCAGGCATTACCACCTGCCTATCTTTTCTAAATCCAGAGCTGGATTTGCCGCAGCAGTCTTACAGGGCCTTATTGCTAGCCCTAATACTCTTCAACTACCTCCACCCTTCCTTAGCTTTGGGAATCAACCCAAATGTGCTGACTGCAACAGTGAAACACGAAGAACATAGTACAGTTGTGTACGCTTACCATAAATGTAGATATTCAAGTGTATTCACTGTTGCAGTCCCGGTTACCCACTCTCCAGCCCCCTGACTTCTCTTGACTTTTACCTTTCCTCCTTGTTTGGCATATACTATATCATGGGTATTTGCTTTTTGCTGGGGATGTTCCATACCATATAATTGCTTCCTATTGTGGGGGCACCTGACATCTGGGGCAAGAAAAACTGATGTAATGGCGTCGGCTGCATGTTTTATACCCCTGACGACCTGACGTCATGGAAGAAACGACGGCATCCGATGCAGAAATCCAAAGACTTTGGTATTCAGGCGAGCTGAGAGCTACCTGCAGACAGATGACCCAAATGTGATGACTGCAACAGTGAATACACTCTGACATCTACATTTATGTTAAGTGTACACAACTGTACTTTAAACACTTGTTTTTTTTTCTGTTGTCTTTTTTCTTAGTTTATAGTCAAGAATTACCATATTTGCGTTTTTTCATTGAATGTGTAACTTTAACTTTGTTAATATTATAGGAGATAGCATTTAGTTTTTTTTACCTGTTTCTATAACTTTAGCATGTTAAACAGTCCTACCTCAACTTCATTCTTTACGTATGGGTTTGGAGCCGAATGTCTGTTCCGACTTGGCCTATTCACAAGCTGGAAAGCTTCTGATTGGCTCATGGCTAGAGGGTATCCCATAGTGCACTATTACAATTCCCAGATCTCATCTGCCGCGTCGAGTTTGGTTGTGCTTCACATTGGCTCTGGCTAAGTTTCTTTTTATTTGGATTTTTTTACTCTTATTGTTTTCAAAATTTAACCTAAGATCGTATTATATTCTTCCTTTAGTGTTTTTGACGCCATTTATACTATATTCTGGCCCCTCGGCCTTCTTAGTTAGTGGGATCCTGTGTGCTAGTTGTTTCAGTTTGGTTCAGTGTTTAGTAGCGGGACAGAGCTTATGTTTTCCTTACTCCTTATCTTTCAACCAGGAATGGCTGAATTGTTTATCGCCAGTCGGACCTCATTATGTTTAAGTAGGAAAACTTTCCTGGTGGTTTCCTCTACATATCTAGTTACCATTTCTATTACAGCTAGTTTAATTATTGGAGTGTGTCTGCATATTTTTACTTATAATTGGTTTTCCTTTACAGGTTCCTTCATCTAGGGATATACTGCCTCTTCGGCTTCACAGATCTTGGGGCCAGCTCAGAGTGGTATTCAAGACGTGAGTTGACTGTTTCCTTGGCTCCACAGACCTCGGAACCCAAAGGAGAGTAGTTTTTGGTGGTGCAGAGGATTTCATTGGCTCCGATGCCTTCGGAGCAGACTTGGAGCAGTATGACAAGTGAGTTAAACTGTTTCATCGGCTCCATGATCTCGGAGCCAACAAAGTGGTATCGAAGTTCTATTTGTCTCTCCGACTCCCTGGTCATGGAACCATATGAGAGCAGACCTTTGAAGTTGCAGATGTTAAGTACTTCTATCTCACCATCATTCTTTACGCGTAGTCAGTCTCTTCGGTCCCGATGATCTCGGAGCCGACTTGGGGCAGTACTGCAAGTGATTTAATCGGTCTCATTGGCTCCACGGATTCCGGAGCCGACTGAGAGCGGTACTGAAGTTGTATTATCTGTCTCTCTGACTCCCGGGTCCTTTGAGCCATATGAGAGCACACCTTTGAAATTGCACTTATGTGGTAATGTTAAGTAGTCCTATCTCACCTTCTTTCTGTACATATGGAACCGAAGGAGAGTAGTTTTTGGTGGTGCAGACAATTTCATTGGCTCCGATGCCTTCAGAGCCGACTTGGAGCAGTACGGCAAGTGAGTTAAACCGTTTAATCTGCTGCATGGTCTCGGAGCCGACAAAGTGGTATCGCAGTTGTACTATTTGTCTCTTCGACTCCCTGGTCATGGAGCCGTATAAGGGCAGACCTTTGAAGTTGCAGATGTTAAGTACTCCTATTTTACCAACATTCTTTACGCATAGTTGGTCTCTTTGGCTGCGATGATCTCGGAGCTGACTTGGGGCAGTATTGCAAGTGATTTAATCTGTCGCATTGGCTCTGCGGATTTCGCAGCCGACAGAGCGGTACTGAAGTTGTACTATCTGTCTCTCCGACTCCCTGGTCCTTGGAGCCGTATGAGAGCACACCTTTGAAACTGCACTTATATGGTATTATTCAGTGTTTACCTGGCTAAAACTGTTTTATCAGCGCCACTACCCATGGAGCTGACTGGGAGCGTTAACGAGTTCGGTTGTGTTTTTTGGCAGTTTCTGCTGTTAGTCAACAGGGGCTCCTTTTGTCTTGTCTGTTGCTATTCCAACCATTTCTGGTCGCTGTTGACAGTTGGCCTTTCCACTATTTATAAGTTGTTGGTTTTGGCGGAGATCCGCTTGTGTTTTACTAGGATTGCAGCCTCCCTAGTAGACTACCTGCTATTAGACACAGAAATGTATTTATATCATTTACGGTTTCTCATGTGTGAGTGAGCTTTCCTTTCTGGTCTGTTTAAATTAGAAGACCTACCCCCTTTTTTCTCTACACCAGGCTAGGCCTGTTTCATAGTTTCATAGTATAGTACTAGGCTATCTGCCCTGGGGCATTTGTAAGCCTAGCCATAGTGATGTGGCATTTGCCACTCCATGAAATGGTACAAAAATGTACAGAATAAATTTAGAATACTGTCTAGTAGTAACACAATGAAGGTCCCCTTATATAATAGAATTAGTTTTCTGTGCCCCTGTCTAGCAGTGACACAGATGTGACCCCTGGGGTAAACTTACGATCTCCCATCCACTCATCAAGATTTCTCTTGAAGAGAGTCAGTGAGGGGCTCTGCCTAATATGAACTGGGATCTTGTTCCAAAGCATGGGAAGCCTCTGGGTTATGAATCTATCCCTCCAGCATGTCCTATTCATACTTGTGCCAAGGTTTAAGTCTTTAGCTCTCGTGGTCCTGATGGACTTGGATTTTTTTGAGGTGGAGCATGTCCATCAGATCCTGATTGGGCATGGCCTTGTACGTCAGGCAGAGATCACCTCTGAGCAGGTGGTATGATACTGAATAGAGCTGAAGTTTCTTTAGTCTGGCAGAATAAGACATATGTTGGAGACCCTTGATCCTCTTGGTGAGGTACTTTTGTGGTCTCTCCAGCTGTTGCAAATGCCGGGTGAGGTACATACCAAATGGGGCATTGTACTCAATCATGGGTCTGATGAGGGAGGAATATAGGGGTACAGTGACATCCTTGGATCTGGATGTGAATCCCTTCATGATGAGGTGTGCAAGGTAGAATGTTTTTCTAACCACTTTGGCAACGTGGGTATCAAATGAGAGGTCGCTGTCGACTTGGGTCCCTAGGTCTCTGATTACTTTTTCAGTACTCAGTGGGTTGCTATGTGATAATTTGTGGGTACTTTGTTTTTCCCAAAGGGGATGACTATACATTTTTTGGCATTTAGTTTAAGGCCGTGACTCCGGCACCAGTTGTCCGTTTCTGTGAGGCCTTTTTGTAGGATGTGTGTGTCTGCTGGTGTATCGACTATGGCGCCTAGTTTGCAGTCATCTGCTAACTTTGTCAGCCACAGCCCTCCCGTGTTTGCTTTAACATCTGAGAAATAAATGCCGAACAAGAGGGGTCCCAGGACAGATCCCTGTGGGACACCACTTGTGACTGGCTTTGAGTCTGACATTGCTCCAGTGATTTTAACTTAATGGGTTCTGTCCTTTAGCCAGTTTGCAACCCATCTAGTGACATAAGGGTTTACATTTAAGCTGTTGAGCTTATCTATGATGCCTGAGTGGGGTATTGTGTCGAAGGCCTTAGCCAAGTCCAGGTATGCTGTATGGACTGCTTTGCCCTCGTCAATGGCTCTAGTGACTGTTTTGAAAAAGTCAACCAGGTTTAAAAGGCAGGATCTGCCCTTTACAAAGCCAAACTGGGTGGGGTCAAGTGTCTGTAGGTCCCCTGTGTCTCTGTTTGAGTTCCATAATGATTCTTTCCATAGCTTTGCAGACCAGGCTGGTTAAGCTTATGGGCGTAGTTTCAAGGTCTGTAGAGGCACCCCTTGTGGAGTGGGACCACTGTTGCTGTACGCCAGTGTTCAGGTACATATCCCGAAGTAAGGCTAAGGTTAAATAGCATTTTTATGTGTGGGTTTAGCTCCTCTTGGAGTTCACGTAACATGCAACCCGGGATACCGTCCGGTCCCATTAATGCTGTGTTTTTCGCTTTGTTTAGGGCGGTTCTCACTTGGACATCTGAGATGACAGGGAGATTACATTCAGCTGGGATAAGTATTTCTTCTTTTGGGGGTGAAGGAGGGGAGAAATTTGCACTGAACCTGTCAGCCAGAATGTTGGCAATATCTGTGGGTTCAGTGTATTTTTTATTGTTGTGAACCAACTCTGAGCATATCTGAGGGTTTCCGCCCAGGTTTCTAACATAGCTGAAGAAGGCTTTGTGGTTATCTTTAGTGTCCTTAGCGATTTTTCTCTCAAAGTTGGCCTTGGATGTTTTTATGAGAGAACATAGTTTTCTGCTAATGTTGAAGTTAGAAGACCTAGTCCTCGTATAACTCTTTCTGTAGGGCTAGGCCCGTTTTAGTTACAGGACCTCGTCCTCTTTCTTTCTTCTTTCCAGCTCTGTTTATTTTGTGTGTGTGTGTAATAATGTCTATGGGAAGTAAGGAGCATAAACCCTCCGGGTTCAAAAAGTGCATGAAATGCTCCCAAAAGATGTCTTTGGATGACCACAGTAGCCGTGTCTACTGCCTAGGGGTCATCCACTTGCAGGACACGTGCTTGATGATGTCCTTCATGGATGCATCTGCAGTCATAACAAGTGGGGTTGTCCTGTCGTCAGGCAGCCCTGCAGTCGGCCGGATTCCAAAGTCCGGGTCCGGCTTCGGCTGATGTCGCACTCCACCCGACGTCATCTCTGTTGGTCTTCGGGTATAAAAGCATCAGCCGACGCCATTTTCCTCAGTCTTTCTTGCCTCGTGGCGCCCGAAGCAGAAGCTGTTCGCAAGTGCCGGTCGGTCGGATCCAGAGATTACTTCTACCGAATACTACTTCGAAGACTTCTAAAGCTAAGTACCCCGTTGGGGACTCTTTCTTGCCTCAGCCGATGTCAGAAAAAGTTAACAATTGTTTAACCTGTGGGAAACAAATACCTCATAAAGATTTCCACTCTTACTGTCTGCCTTGTTTAGGCCCAGCCCACGACGTAGCAGCCTGTTCGGCCTGTGCCTCTTTCAACCGACGAACGCTTAGGCGTCGGTCGGAGTTTGGTTCCTGCGTCGGTTGCTGTCCCTTTTTCCATTATGTCAGGTCGTCAGGGGTATAAAACATGCAGCCGACGCCATTACATTAGTCTTTCTTGCTGCATGGTGCCCGAAGTAGAAGTAGTTCGCAAGTGCCGGTCGGCCGACTCCTGAAATTTTCGTTTTCGAGTTTCAGAACCGAAGTCTTCAACTAAAAAGCTAAATACCCCGTTGGGGAAACTTTTTCTTGCTCCTTACCGATGTCAGTAAAAGTTAATAATTGCATTACTTGTGGGAAGCAAATATCTCATAAGGATTTTCATTTGTACTGTATTCCTTTCCTAGGCCCTGATCACAACGTGCCTTGCTGTCGGTTTAGTGCTAAATTTAATCAGCGCACTATTAAACGGTATATTTTTGCTTCTAAATATTTTGGCTCACACTTAATTATCCAGACATGTCGTCAGTTAGCAATCCGACTACTGGAATACCTAAAAACCGCAAAGAAAAAGACAGAGACAGGCCGTTGAGGTCCAAAACTGGCGACGACTCTTCTCCTAAGCCATTCGCCAGTTCGCCGGTACTCAGTGAGGCGCTTTCGCAGCCCCTGATACCCGCTACTTCTGATTCGCAGGCCTCTACTGAGACCCATTCGGAGTCCAGTATGCCGCGAGATGCTTCAGTTGTGGAACCCATGGATGTCTCTACCTTAGATGGGTCCAGAGCCACTGTGCAAGCACCGGCTTTTGAGGGTGTTTTCAGGCCTACAGATTTGTATATTAGACCAACGCCATTTTCAAAACTAAGGCCAAAATCTAAATCTGTCTAAAAAACCAACGCCTGGCCCACATGTGCAGGCCTCTATGCCTAAAAAACAAATGATCAAAATGACTGAAGATTTAATTACTCTGATCAGGGGTAGCCAACCCCCCCCCCCTCTAAGAGGCGTAGGCAAGACATTCATTATAAATCTTCTGAACAGGATTCTATTTCTTCTGACTCTTATAATGAACAGGATTTGTCTATACCTACTTATGAGGACTCGGATGCAGAAGATTCCATTCCTTCTGCTTCTCCCCCTGAGGATTTTTCTTTTGGGGAAACTTTACATTCCTTACGGGAACATTTCCACTGGGAAAGTCAGGATTTTTCTGAATTTAAAAAGAGACTTGGGGATTTTCTTCTTCTTCCTCAACATAGGCATTTGGCTATACCTCCTGTCCTAGACATTGTTGATGTTTTTACAGAATCTAGTATGGCTCCTGAGTCTCTGCCTCCGGCTGCTTGTAAGCCTGACGGATACTACAGGGTTCCTGACTCCACAAATTCCTTTTCAAAAATCCTATTGCAGATCCTGAGACTATTTCTCAGGGTCCCAAGGGCATTAAGGCCTCTACTGCTAAAAATCCTACTCCTTCTGATAGAGATTCCAGGGCGCTGGGTAGATGGGGTAAGAAGGTTTACACTTCTGCATCCTTGGCAATCAGGGCTTTAAACTGTCAATTTCATATGCTTAAATACCAGCAGCATATCATGGTACTGCTTAAACAGAAAATTATGTTAATTTCTGACTGTGTGGAAAATAAAGATTTACAGGATTTATTGCATTCAGCTGAATAAGTTGGAAAACATACTTTGCAATGTAAAAAAGAAAACGTATAACAAAAATCCACAGAATAAACGCTCGATCAGACCAATAAAAAACGATAATCAGCAAACCAACAAGCAGGTGATAGAGTGAACACGGCAGCATACACACAGTCCAACTATAAAACGTTTAACATAATAGAGGTAAGCGCTTTCACAAAAAATGCTTCATCAGACCTATACACACAAAAAACAATGGTCTATTATATAATAAAAAATTTCAAACTAACCAATTACAATACATGCTTAATTGAGTCCAGCTCAACTTCTTAAAGAGACATCGAACTAAGATACAACAGAGCTACAAATCACATAAAAATGCATAACAAAAAATATTGTATCAAACCACATTAAAATATCACATATTCATGCATATATAAAAATAAACACAGCAATATGCATATAAGAGATAAAAACTATCTTAAAAAATCTTGCACTTATTTTGGTACCCTCCGTTTCTTCAAATAGGGCTTAATGGATGCTCTTTCGTTAAGCCCGGAGCCTCTATCGGCTCTCAAAATGATCATCCAATTATTCTCTTTAAACTCTGTATGGTTACGTATATCCCCCATACGTAAACTAGGGGAAATAATGTCAATAACTCTAAAGTTGAAATAATGTGAATCACCATGCTCACTGACATGTTTCAAAAGGGCATTAGTAACAATCCCCTTCCTGATACTGTAAACATGTTCCCTAATTCTATCACGTAGGCAACGATTTGTCTTGCCCACGTAGAACGAATTACAGATGGCACACTGGGCTAAATAAACAACATTGCACGATTTACAGTCCGCATTCACATGAAAAGAAAAACCTCTCTTTAAATCTGGATGATCAAATTTCTCAGAAGTATCAATATAACGACAAAAATTACAGCTCCCACAAGGCAAAGTAGTGCCTATTCTAACAAAAACATTGTCCACGGACTCCTCACTACAAAGAATTCTCTTCAAATTCCTCTTGTTCCTAAAGACAAACCTTGGACTGGGGCCTTCCTTTTCCCTTACCTGTCCGTACAGAACAGTTTGGGAGAAGGAGTCGGTCGATGAGTTGAGGTCGCCAGAAGAGGAAATTGTCAGGGGAACACAATCAAAATCACTCCCTGAAGATGATGTGGTGGAGAATGTCAACTCGTTGATTGTCAATATTTCGTCATGTTGTTTGAATCAAGAAGAGTGTAATGTGCTGTGTAAGGGTTTGACTTTTATTCCATCGCAGAATAGTAAGTTAACTGATACGATACTGGATTTGAAGTTATTTTGTAGGAATTTGATGTTGCGTTTTCAATATGGTGACAATTCTGTGGCCAATAATAGTAACCGTGATTCAAAGTTTGTTTCGGGATTTAAGCCACTGAGTACGTATGTACCAGTTAATCATCCTCTAGTTGAGGCTTATTGCAAGCTTACAGAAGATAGCATACATGATTATTATAATGAGTGTGCAGGGAAGTATCGACCTGGAAGGAGGTTTAACCTTACACTTAGAGACAAGCCTTGGAGCAACTTAAGGCGAACAATGATATCAGCATTCGACCTGCTGATAAGGGGGGTTCAGTTGTTGTCATGGACAGCAAGCTTTATGATAAGAGTATGAAGGTGATGCTCAGTAAAGCTAATTTTTACCAAAAAATAGGTGTAACTGAGATTCATACCGTGCTGAAGGTTGTCAATCAGTACAGGAAATTTTTGATGTTGGTATGATTTCAAAGGAGACCTTTAGGTTTCTTAATGTGCAAGATCCCTTGATTCCTGTTATTCAAGGACTCCCTAAGATTCACAAACAGTTAATAGATCCCCCGATACATCCAATCGTATCTGGAGGTGGTTGGGTTACAGAACCCTTATCTATTTTTATAGAGAAACATTTGAGACCTATCTTAAATTTAAACAGAATGGTTTTACAGGATTCCAAACAGTTTCTTGTAGATTTGTATGAGTGTATACAGAGTGTTGAGGACATAGAGAACTTGGTTTTTGTAACGATGGACATTCAGTCCTCTTTACAATGATTCCTAATGACTTGGGGCTCTGTTATGTATATGTTTACATGAAGTCACATAGTGAGTATGATTTGGCTAAGATTGATTTGGTTTGTTTTTTATTGGAAATTGTGCTGAAGAACAATGTTTTCATGTTCAAAGAAGATTTCTTTGTCCAGAAACATGGCGTAGCTATGGGCACGTCCTGTGCAAATAGCTACGCCAATATGTTTCTAGCACAGTGGGAGAATGCAGTCTTGTTTAAGCTAGAGAGTTTTGTTTGCAATGTTGTTTTCTATCGGCGTTTTGTCGATGATGTCTTTCTTCTTTGGAGAGGAAGTGTTGCTGATTTACAAATGTTTTTTTCACAGATTAATAGCTTGTGATTGTTTGACTTTTACTATGGCACACTCTAGTGAGAGGATTGAGTTTTTGGAGTTGTTTATTGAGAAACTACCAGATGCCTTGATCAATACTGGAGTGTATAGGAAGAGGTGTACCCGTAATAGCTTGTTAACTAGAAGCAGTATGCATCCTAACCACGTTTTTCGCAATTTGATACGTGGTCAAGGTATTAGAGCATCCAGGCTCAATCCTACCAGCATAGGTTTTCAAACTGAGATTGAGTCCTTGCAACAGAGACTTGTAAATAGAGGTTATTCAGTTAGTGAGATTCTAACTAATTGGTCTGATTTGGATATCCTTAGGGAAGGGACAGCAGCTCCGTATTATGGACCTAAAACTTTAGTAACGAGTGATTTTTCACTGTCTGCTGTTAGACAATTTGAACATGTTAAAATCCCATTGTTTTTCACAAGAGATCAACTATCTCTATGTGATATTTTTAGACAACACTGGTCCATTCTACAGGTAGATTCTGAGCTGGGTGAAATAGTTGTTCCCAGTCCAAGGTTTGTCTTTAGGAACAAGAGGAATTTGAAGAGAATTCTTTGTAGTGAGGAGTCCGTGGACAATGTTTTTGTTAGAATAGGCACTACTTTGCCTTGTGGGAGCTGTAATTTTTGTCGTTATATTGATACTTCTGAGAAATTTGATCATCCAGATTTAGAGAGGTTTTTCTTTTCATGTGAATGCGGACTGTAAATCGTGCAATGTTGTTTATTTAGCCCAGTCTGTCATCTGTAATTCGTTCTACGTGGGCAAGATGAATCGTTGCCTACATTATAGAATTAGGGAACATGTTTATAGTATCAGGAAGGGGATTGTTACTAATGCCCTTTCGAAACATGTCAGTGAGCATGGTGATTCACATTATTTCAACTTTAGAGTTATTGACATTATTTCCCCTAGTCTACGTATGGGGGATATACGTAACCATACAGAGTTTAAAGAGAATAATTGGATGATCATTTTGAGAGCCGATAGAGGCTCCGGGCTTAACGAAAGAGCATCCATTAAGCCCTATTTGAAGAAACGGAGGGTACCAAAATAACAATTGTAAGATTTTTTTTAAGATAGATTTTTTATTTTATTGAGAGAGTTTTTATCTCTTATATGCATATTGCTGTGTTTATTTTTAAAAATGCATGAATATGTGATATTTTAATGTGGTTTGATACAATATTTTTTGTTATGCATTTTTATGTGATTTGTAGCTCTGTTGTATCTTAGTTTGTGATGTCTCTTTAAGAAGTTGAGCTGGCTCAATTAAGCATGTATTGTAATTGGTTGGTTTGAAATTTTTTATAGTATATAATAGACCGTTGTTTTTTATGTGTATAGGTCTGATGAAGCATTTTTTGTGAAAGCGCTTACCTCTATTATGTTAATAAACGGTTTATAGTTAGACTGTGTATGCTGCCGTGTTCGCTCTATCACCTGCATGTTGGTATACTTTGCAATGTGGTTTTGATTCTTTGGAGGCCTCTTGCAGGGCTGCTGTAACTGGCTCTGTGCTAAGAAGGCATGCTTGGCTCAAAGGGCAAACTCTGCCTGATCATGTTCAAGCAAAATTGTTGGATGCTCCTTTACAACAGGACCGTCTCTTTGGTAATAAGGCTGAAGAAGTTTTAAAAAAGATGGAAAATAAAGCTAAATTTATGCAAACTGTGAAAGATTTCTTACAAGTGCAACCTCCAAGATTTAGTAGGCAGTGGCCTACTAAAAACTGGTCCTTTCCAGATGTTCTTGTTTCACTGTTGCAGTCATTACATTTGGGTAATCTGCTGGTAGGTTGCCTTCAGTTGGTCTGATTAACAAAGTCTTGGGTCCTGCGTCAGTTGCTGTCCCTTCCATGACGTCAGGTTGTCAGGGGTATAAAACATGCAGCCAACGCCATTACATCAGTCTTTCTTGCTGCGCGGTGCCCGAAGCAGAAGCAGTTCGCAAGTGCTGGTCGGCCGACTTTTGAAAATTTTCGTTTTCGAGTTTCAGAACTGAAGTCTTTCAACTAAAAGCTAAGTACCCTGTTGGGGAAACTTTTTCTTGCTCCTTACCAATGTCAGTAAAAGTTAATAATTGCATTACTTGTGGGAAGCAAATTACCTCATAAGGATTTTCATTTGTACTGTATTCCTTGCCTAGGCCCTGACCACAACATACCTTGCTGTCGGTTTTGTGCTAAACTTAATCAATGCACTATTAAACGTCGGTATATTTTTGCTTCTAAATATTTTGGTTCATGATTTCATTATCCAGAAATGTCGTCTGTTAGCAATCCGACTACCGGAATACCTAAAAAACGCAAAGAAAGAGACAGGCTGTCAAGGTCCAAAACTGACAATGCTTCTCCTAAGCCAGTCGCCAGTTTGCTGGTACTCTGTAAGGTGCTTCCGCAGCCCCTGATACCTGCTACTTCTGATTCGCAGGCCTCTACTGAGACCCATTCGGAGTCCGGTATGCCGCGAGATGCTTCAATTATGGAACCCGCGGATGTCTCTACCTTGGATGGGTCCGGAGCGGCTTCTGAGGGTGTTTTCAGGCCTACAGATTTGTATATTAGACCGACGCCATCTTCAAAACTAAGGCCAAAATCTAAATCTATGTCTAAAAAAACAATGCCTGGGCAACATGTGCAGGCCCCTATGCCTAAAAAACAATTGATCAAAATGGCTGAAGATTTAATTACTCTGATCGGGGGAAGCCAACCCCCTCCTTCTAAGAGGCCTAGGCAAGACATTGATTATGAATCTTCTGAACAGGATTCTCTCTCTCCTGACTCTTCTAATGAACAGGATTTGTCTATACCTACTTATGAGGACTCATGCAGAAAATTCCATTCCTTCTGCTTCTCCCCGTGAGGATTTTTCTTTTGGGGAAACTTTACATACTTTAAGGGAACATTTCCACTGGGAAAGTCAGGATTTCTCTGAATCTAAAAAGAGACTTGGGGATTTTCTTCTTCTTCCTCAGCATAGGCCTTTGGCTATACCTCCTGTTCTAGCCATTGTTGATTTTTTTTCAGAATCTGGTATGGCTCCTCATTCTCTGGCTCCTTGTAAGCTAGACAAGATACTACAGAGTTCCTGACTCCCACAAATTCCTTTTCAGAAATCCTATTGCAGATCCTGAAACCATTTCTCAGGGTCCCAAGGGCATTAAGGCCTCTACTGCTAAAAATCCTACCCCTTCTGATAGAGATTCCAGGGCGCTGGATAGATGGGGTAAGAAGGTTTACACTTCGCAACATTGGCTATCAGGGCTTTAAACTGTTAATTTCATATGCTTAAACATCAGCAGCATATCATGGTACTGCTTAAACAGAAAATTATGTTAATTTCTGACTGTGGAAAATTAAAGATTTACAGGATTTATTGCATTCAGCTGAACAAGTTGGAAAACCTACTTTGCAATGTGGTTTTGATTCTTTGGAGGCCTCTTGCAGGGCTGCTGTAACTGGGTCTGTGCTAAGAAGGCATGCTTTGCTCAAAGAGCAAACTCTGCCTGATCATGTTAAAGCAAAATTGTTGGATGATCCTTTACAACAGGACCGTCTCTTTGGTAATAAGGCAGAAGTAGTTTTAAAAAAGATGGAAGATGAAGCTAAATCTATGCAAACTGAAAGATTTCTTACAAGTGCAACCTCCAAGATTTAGTAGGCACTGGCCTACTAAGAACTGGTCCTTTCCAGTCCTTTCGAGAGCCACTCAAGTCAAACCCAGACATTCCAAAGGCTCCAGGTTTCAGTCACAAGGGACTTTTAGAACAAAACAATGGGGTGCCTCCACCTCCAAATCTGGAAACAACAAGGCACCTCCCTATGGTAAACGGTCTCAATGACTTCCCTCTACACTTACCAAGCACTTACCTTTTAGCCGCTCCTTTGGGGTGGAAAACTGGCACTTCATGCAAGAAACTGGCAGCTTGTAACCCAGGACAAATGGGTTTTAAATATAGTATCCCAGGGATGCAGATTTCATTTCCACACATTACCAATCCCAAATGGATGGCCAGACCTGCCCCCAAATCAGTGGGCAGAGGCCCAGAAACCAGTACTGTCCCTCATGAACATGGGGGCTATTCAGCCAGTATCAGAAGAGGAAAAGGGACAAGGTTTCTATTCAAGACTTTTCCTGGCACCCAGAAAAGACAAATCATGGCGTCCAATTCTGGACCTATCTACTCAAAACACATTTCTGGACATTCCAAAATTGAAGATGCTGACTCAACAGTTACTTCCAGTGCTAGGCAAAGATGCCTGGTTGGTAACTCTAGACTTAAGAGGCTTACCTGCATATCCCAATCAGGGAATCTTGCAGAAGGTACCTCCGCTTCAAAGCAGGCTGTTTGCATTACCAGTTCTCTGCACTGCCCTTTGGCTTATCTACTGCACCCAGGTTCTTCACAAAGTGCCTGGCTCCAGTAATTGCATTTTGCAGGCAAAGAAATATTCAAATATATCCATACCTGGACAGGGTGTTTTTCAGGACCAATCCTTCATGCCTAAGGTGTGGTGTCCAGTGTGGCTCTTAAGACCATTCATTTGCCAACTTCCTTTCCAAATCCACAAAACAAGGGGGAACGGATTCTGCATTCATTGGATGTACACAGACAACTTAGATTTTACTTAAACAGGACATAATCTCAGAGAAAGTCTGAACTACTGGTGGCATTTGTTGCAGGGGTAGAGGGAATGGCTATTTCAAAGCAGACTATTTCCAACTGGATAAGCCATTGTATTTATTTCTGCTATATGCACCATGGTAAAACTATCCCCCAGGGGATCAGATCTCATTCCACCAGGGCTGCATCTACTTCTACAGCCTTTCTCAGAGGTGTTCCTACCAGAGACATTCTAGAAGCTGCTCCCTGGAGCTCAGTTCATACGTTCAACCAAACATTACCTTTTACCTTTCTTCTCTAAATCCAAAGCTGGCTTTGCCTCTGCTGTCCTGCAGGGCCTTATATCTGGTCCTAATGCTGTATAAATCCATCCTCCCAACCATAGCTTTGGGAATCTACCAAAATGTAATGACTGCAACAGTGAATCACAAAGAACATAGTACAGTTGTGTACACTTACCATAAATGTAGATGTTCGAGTTTATTCACTGTTGCAGTCCTGGTTACCCTCCCTCCAACCCCGTTTTTTCTCTTACTATACCTCTTTCCTTTACTATGCTTAAAAGCCTTTTTGGTTTATTTGCTTTTGCTTGGAGGTATATTTTTGTGTTTTTAATTACTTGAATATTGGCTCCCCATTTGGGGGGCACCTGACATCTGGTGCAAGAAAAACTAATGTAATGGCGTCGGCTCCATGTTTTATACCAATGACAATCTGACGTTATGGAAGAAGAGACAGCAACCGACGCAGGACCCAAGACTTTGTTAATCAGGCCGACTGAGGGCAACCTGCCAGCAGATTACCCAAATGTAATGACTGCAACAGTGAATACACTCGAACATCTACATTTATGCTAAGTGTGCACAACTGTACTTTCTGCCATGCTTTCTCTCCGGGATTGTTACAGGAGAGAAAGAATAAAATTATACTCAAGGGTCTATTGAAACCATCCTTTGAGGAAGCTCTGTCTAATCCTTCGGCTTCTTCTAAATCGTTGAAATCTAAATCTTCAAAAAGGCCTTCTCCGGCACCCATTGGTGTCTCGGAGCCACCTTCAAAGCAGTCAGAATCTGCCTCCTTGACTCCTCCGCCTTCGGAGATGAATGAGAGCATCATGGTGGTATCAGAGTCTGTTACAGGTATTTTGGAACTGATCTCTGAACCTATTGATACAGCAGTTGACTCTGCTACTTGGAGCCGGTCTGTCAGCTCCATTCCAGTTTCTGTAACTTTTAAGTCTCCAGTGCCCTCCAGGTCAAGATCCCCTACATTTATCCCCCCACACACTACAACCAATTGAGAGTACGTTTGGTAAGGTGGGGTTCGTTATGGGTCAGTAGCCGGCTCCGCAGTCTATAGCTGTCTTAACACTGACTTTGTAAAAATATTGGGGTAATTTCTCAGAACCGGTCTATGGATCCTTACTGTCCTTCTGGCCTGAAGTCTTCCATACCTACGAGATGTAACTCCCTATCATGTCATACAGATGAATCGGCAAGAAGTAAAGAGTAAGTAGTGCTGACATCTTCAGTCTACTGCTTTACCTAAATATTGTTCGCTCCATTCCAGTCGGTAGTCTCTCTCTCGCTCTCTCCTTCTCATCGAGATAGTTGGATCTGGGTGAAGTGGTGCCTCCGGTTCAACTCTTGGTTCCACTCTTCCTTCTGATGGCACTGAGGCCGAGTCCGTATTAGTCATACTCATGGCTGTCCTCTTGACAGGAGGGTGGGAGGCTGCGTCAAGGTTTTTGCTATTGACTTGTTCCCTTGGGATTGCCTCTACCCTGTGATCCACTGAAGTTTTTTTGTGGTGGATCAAATGTTGGGAGACTCCGTACAACCAGTCTCCAGAAGACTTATCTGTTTCTTCCTTCGTCCAGTCACCATGGAAGGGTCTTGGAGGGTGGACAGATAAGGCCAAAGTATTTTTCTGCCAAGTCCATCTTTGAACATTCCTCTTGGACAAACACTAGGTAAAGAACTCTCTTATTCAGTGCTGACATAACTCCTTGCAGTGGAGGTATGTTTTTTTCTGCTCCTTTTAGTCATGGTCTAGTTCAGAGGACACGTAGAACTTTATTCTAGAAGTCCTAGAGGCCGCCACCTTGCCTTAGCAGTCTTTCTCTGTTCCGTACTCTGACCTTGGTTTCACCACAATAGCAGGGTGTCACCAGTGGTATGGCACCTGTTGTCTTTCACCGGAGAAGTTTAGCATTCCAGCTGTATTCCCTTTTCGGGTTGTCCCTTACTGCTTACCGTGATTTTTATACGCACAGAAATGCTCCTATAGCTCCTTGAAAACAGACTTCTTCACTGGCCCATGTCGTTCCTATTGTCCCTTCAGAACCTCCTGTTATGCCCTCCAGAATTGCCTTTGGTGGACATTACATGGGCAATTGACCAAGGGCCCTCGTTTCTTTTTTGCACTGCAACTAATGATTCCTCACAGATTGTATATGGGAGCATTTCCTTGGCAGGACTGTTCAAGGCATATGTCAATTTTACTAAGCTCACCTACATACCATTATTATAGAGATGAGAGCTATATCCCAGGTGTTTGAAGTATTTTTGTTGTCCTTCCCTCGTAGACTATTGCATTTCAAATAGGCAGCTTGTCGGTATTATGTTATATCAATAAACAAGGCAAAATCTCATGTTAACCTCTCTGTAAAGAGGGTATTTGACTTGGGCATGAGCTTTCTCTTCCCAGTTTTTTTTTCTGACGTCCATGTTCATCACAGTGATGACTAGGGTTATAGCCCATAAGTCCAGCAAAGCTCTTCTGTTGCATCACGAGAGATCTCTGACAGCAAAACAGCGAAACAATTTTTTTTTCGCAGGTGAGGTCACTCGTACTGCAATCCTTTGCTAATCCAATCAATGCTAAATGCAGCAGCCAATTTTTTTCCCCTTCTTGCACGGCCTTTATTGTCTAAGGGTCTGAGCCAGTTTTACCTATAGGCAGACTTCAGGTCCCTTCCCTGTGTGTGATTTATATCCTGGCATCTCATCATGAACCTTACACTAGGAGACTATATTATGTTAAACGGAACATTTCTCCATTAGGAGGGAGTAGTTTAATGTTCACCCCAATTACCGTTACTCCAGTAGCTTCGGTTTTCTTCCTGTTTGTTCTCCTTCTACAAGGAATTGGTGGCTTCCATTTTGGGAGTTCGATTGGCAGCTATTTGAATCTTCCTGTAGATGCCAAGATTCTAATTCCTGTCACTTATTGTACAGAATCCTACTTTAAGGTGTCACGTTTCAAAATTTCCTGATCAAGAACCTGTGGTCTCTTGAAGTTAAAATTGCTGTTATTCGGACAAACCTTTCTGCCTTTTGAGCCTTCTCTCTCATGTTTTTCTTGAGGTTTTGTCATGTACACGCTTTGTTGGTGGTTATTGTGTCTGCCAAACGGTTTTCAGATTGCAGATGTTGCGGGTTATACCACCTTATCTGTGGTTTTCATAGCCACAAGGTGCCCCTTGTACTAGTCCTTCCTCTCTCACCAGGACTCGGGTTCTTACATCATTACCATGCACCTTGATGTACATAGACATTACCTTTTATTAGCAGTGGATTAAAAATTGTTAGGGTTTCAGATTAATTATTCATTCTTCTCGGACCCAATTTTTGGCTTTCCAGTTTTTACTAAGTTTTCCTCTATAACTGGTTTCCAGCTGAATAGATTATCTTACCTTTTGTAGGATAAATCCTTATCCTGAATATTCTAGGGTCGGTCTACCAGATCTCAGTCTAACCTCTGCTATTTTTCCTAGCAGGGCCCTACTTATTGATATTGGTGTACCTGCTAGGTGGGCTTCTCCCCTTCCATTCAGGGGTAGAGCATCTTAGTTCCACGGTACTCAGGAGTTTTTTTCCTTGAGCCACCCGAGAATGAGGAGCTAGGGACGCGGTCTCATACGAAAAGAATGAAGGTGAGATAGGACTACTTAACATAAGGAAGTTGTGTACTTACCATAACGTTCCATGTTAGTAGTCCATCTCACCATTCATTTAGGACCCGTCCTCCTGCCCCCATCCTCTAAGTACCGGGAATCAGATATATATATAGATAAATATATATCGGATAGAGGAATGGTGAGGATGCAAGGAGTATAGGTGGCGAAGGTGGATGAGTTTAAATACTTTGGGTCAATAGTTCATAGTAACGGTGAGTGTGGAAGAGGGGTGAAGAAGAGAGTACAAGCAGGATGGAGTGGGTGGAGAAGAGTGTCAGGAGTGATTTGTGACAGAGTACCTGTAAGAGTGAAAGGGAAGGTTTACAAGAGGGTAGTGAGACCAGCCATGTTATATGGGTTGGAGACAGTGGCATTAACAAAAAGGCAGGAGTTTTGAGCTGGATGTGGCAGAGTTAAAGATGTTAAGATTTGCACTGGGTGTGACGAGGGTCGACAGGATTAGTAATAAGTGTATTAGAGGGTCAGCCCAGGTTGGAAGGTTTGGAGACAAAGCCAGAGAGGCAAGTTTACGTTGGTTTGAACATGTGCTGAGGAGGGATGCTGTGTTTATTGGGAAAAGATGCTAAGGATGAAGCTACCAGGTAACAGGAAAAGAGGAAGGCCTAAGATGAGGTTTATGGATGTGGTGAAGAGAGGACATGCAGGTGATTGGTGTGACAGGGCAAGATGCAGAGGACAGGAAGAAATGGAAACAGGTGATCCACTGTGGCGACCCCTCACAGTAACAGCCGAAAGAAGATATATATTTATGCATACGTCTACATATATATTTTATTTTCTGTTTATAGAGACTGTTGGTAGTAGTGTGTTCTCTCTGTTATTATTTCGTCTGTTAGCAGCAAACAAGATATGGGGATTGTACTGGTGCACTATGGGATACCCTCTAGCCATGAGCCAATCAGAAGCTTTCCAGCTTGTGAATAGGCCGAGTCGGAGCCGACATTGGGCACTGAAACCATATGTAAAGAATGAAGGGTGAGATGGACTACAAACATGGAACATTATGGTAAGTACATAACTTCTTTTTATGTGAATTGTGTTTTGGAGCTTTTCTTCCCGGGACTCTGCTGAAAAAGGCCTCTGGCTCAGTCAGATATTCCCGGTCAACAAATGTAAAATAAGTTGACACGAATTACTAGAAAATGGAAAACAGTACTTCAAAACACAGTTGTAGATTTTTAATGTTTGAGTTAAAAGAGCTGCAAGTGAGATATTTATAAAAAGCAGTAAGGAACAAATTACATAAAAATAGAATTTGTGGGAACACTATATTTAGAATAATTAGGTGAAGGAGAGGTTTATTTGAGGGTAGGTATTGAACAGCTTGTGTAATGTTGGACTGAATGACGGTTGTAAATGTATGCAGTATACAGTGTAAGTTGAAAAAAATGTCTAGACAAACATAAATTTATAAAAAAAATATTAAGTGGTGATTTAATAAAGGTATTTAGAAATTCTTGGTCAATTATAATAAGTGGAGGAGGGAGAGAATTTGCTTCTTACTCACCTAGACACCAGAATAGGTCAAGGATCGACTGAGCACATGACAAAGGAGCATAAACAACTAGTGCATAGTACACAGAGAGCTCTAAACCATAACAGATAACAAATGCAGTAATAGGTATAGTATTTAGTAAGGGTGCAAGCAAAGGTAGAAAAATACTGAAGAGTTCAAGCATTAGAAAGAAAAAGGAAGGATGGATAAAATAAGAGTTTAAAATATTGGGAAGGAGGAGGTTATTTTGGGGGAATGTAACAGCTTTGGTAAAGTATGCAAGAACTGTTGAGGGACTTGCAGAGGGAGACGAGGACGAAAACTGTTGAAAATGAAATGGTACAAATCTTGCAAATGGGAAGGTAGTCTGGGGAAAACGGTAGCTGTGGAAAAGCTCTTTCAGTGATGACCCAAAAGCGACTAAGGTATTAGTGGTGACACTAAGACTGTAAGAGGTGTAGAAAGAGGGATCTGTAGGATAAAGAAAGGGTGGAGGGGCAAGATTTAGGTGGGACCACGGAGGAAATATTAGAGGGGGCTCAGAAGTTATCAGGGGCTATATAGTGAAAACCTGTCATGGAGAGAGAAGGGAAGGGTTGAAATTATGAGAGGTAGATAGAAGGTTGTTGGAGGAGACATAGAGATAAGGAAAGCATTGAAAAATGGCAGAATGGAAGTCCCCAAGCATTGATGGGTTATAGTTAGAGTGGGAAATTAAGGAGAAGATACTAGAGAGATGGTCCAGACTCTTCAGTGGTTTGTTAAAGGGAGAAAGCCCACCTGCCTCATGTAAAGAGGCGATCATAGTAGTTTCCCACAAGTTAGGGAATGAGCCACAGTTCCAAGACCAATCTTGATAGCAAACCATGGTAAGTGTTTCATGCTGGTGATGGTGGATAGAGTTGCAAAAATACTTTCAAGGGTGATAAATACAGGATGCATGAGAAGGCAGAGAATGGTGGATAACATGATTAGAACATTGTTGATAATGCATGACACCGGAGATGGGTGCCAACTTGACTGATCTCTCTGTGGCAGAAGCTTTATTCAGAATCTAGTGGGATTAACTCTGATACATAGAAATATGGAGTTTCAATGGAGTGGATACTGGTTAGGAAAAAAAAGACTTTACAAAGGTGCCAGAGTTAAAATAAGAACAGGATTTTCGGAAGAGATATAAATACAGAGCTGGACCAGGAAGGGGTGCCCCCATCCTCTTTGCCGTTTGCCAGAGATGCATTTTCTAAGGGGATCGGGTAATCTGGGATGAGAGGGTACTATTTGGGGGAAGTAGAGGAAGAGTCACTGCATGCAGACAATGTCCTGGTAACTAATGTATCTGAATGAGGGTCTGAAGGTGCTTTGGAAGGTGGTAGAAAACTTTGGAAAGGTATCTAGATACAAGCTAGATCAGTTAAAATCCCAAGCAGTAACCATGGGTAAAGAGGCAGAAAAGAGAGCGGGGATATGAATGATAGAAATTAAATATCTAGGAATTTAGTTGGGTGAGGGGTGGGAAAAATCATTAAGAACTACATATCATGAGATATGAGAGAGCAAGTGTCCATCTGGAGAAATGGAAAATAGTAGTGATTGCTGTGGACCAAAGAATTAAGTACTGAAGGTGTATTGTGCCACAATTTCTGATGCAGGAAAAGTTTTTTAATGGGAGATGCCATAAAGTCAGCTACTGAAGAAAACGGTCATTACAGAGGGGATGTATTTGTTAGGGAGACAAACTAAGGGGCTGCATGTCAGGAGCAGCTATGTCCAGTAGAGAAAGGAGTGTTGGGTTCCTTAGAGCTTGCATGATAGCGAACTTAAGGCTAGTAGATGTAGGTTGGAAGGATATGATCTGAGGAAAAAGAAGAAATCAGAAGTGGAGACATTCTTAGAAACAATATGGGAGGTAAAGAAATTTTAAGTTATGGTGGACAAGGAGTCCAAAAAGTACTTGACCCTAAAAAAGCATGAGTGGAAAATGTGGAGAGACAGACACCATTAGGGGGAATGAGACAAGATGGAGAGGGAAACCTGGTTTGGAGATGAAGAAAAATATTGCCCCCCAGTATTAGTGGGGATAGAATAAAGGATTGGGTAGAACTTTTGACTAGAATTTAAGTCGGTATGGGAATACAGAGGAGTTGCAACTCAGTAGAAGATTAATAAAAAGGGAAGAAATCTGGAGGAAGTACCAGAACTGGTACAATAAATTGGAGAGAAGGGTAGAATGATAGGGCTATTGAGAGTAGAAAAGATGTGGATAAATGAAGGTGAGACCCCTGAGTGTAATCGAAGGAAACAGCTGGGACAGTGAACTGCAAGAAAATGAGGGAGACGTACAGTGGATATAAAAAGTGTACACACCCCTGTTAAAATGCCTGTTTTTTATGATATAAAAAATGAGACCACAATAAATCATTTCAACACTTTTCCCACCTTTAATGTAACTATAACCTGTACAGTTCAATTGAAAAAAAAAACAGATTTCTTAGGGAAAAAATATAAAAAATAAAAAACATACAATAAGCCGGTTGCATAAATGTGCACAACCTTAAACTAATACTTTGTTGAAACACCTTTTGATTTAATTGCAGCATTCCCTCTTCCTGGGTACACACCTGCCATCAATTAAAGAGACTGATTAATCCCAAATAAAGTTCAGCTGTCCTAGTAGGATTTTCCTGACATTTACTGAGTTGCCTGCTACAGCAAAAGCCATGGTTCGCAGAGAGCTTACAAAGCATCAAAGGGATGTCATTGTTGAAAGGTATCCGTCAGGAGAAGGGTACAAAAAAAATTTCCACAGCATTGGATATACCATGGAACACAGTGAAGACAGTCGTCAAAAAGTGGAGAAAATATGGGACAACAGTGACATTGCAAAGAACTGGACGTCCCTCCAAAATTGATGAAAAGACTAGATGAAAATTGGTCACGTAGGCTGGCAAGAGACTTACAGCAACACTGAAGGATCTGCAGGAATTTCTGTGAAGTACTGGTTGTGTACTACATGTGACAATCTCCCATATTCTCCATATGTCTGGACTATGGGTTAGGGTTGCAAGACGGAAACCTTTTCTTACACAGAAAAACATCCAGGCTCTGTTAAAATTTGCAAAACAATACATCAAGTCTCCCAAAAGCATGTGGGAAAATGTGTTATGGTCTAATGAGACCAAGGTTGAACTTTTTGACCACAATTCCGGAAGGTATGTTTGGCACAAAAACAACACATGTATGTTATGTTGTCCCATTTCGCCTTCGTTCTTGCTTGTTGGGTTCAGAGCCGACCCTCTGCTCCTACTTGGCTGAGAGCTTTCACTGACTCGAGGTTACACCTTATCCCAACATGCCTAGCGACAGCTACCTAGATCTTGTTTGCCGCTTGCAGTGTCGAGATTGCTTCATACTGGCTCAGGCTTCACATTTTTTCTAGTTATTGCTAATTATTGGTAAATTTACTTGTCATATTGACTCATTGGGCTAACAAAGAAAGATGCACCCTCTAACAACCTTTTTTCTCTGCTCTTTTTGCTGTTTTTGGCAGTTTTCTTCAGGCCTGCTTTTTCCTTGAAGCCCATTTAAGTTAGAGGGTTCTTCCCTTTCCTCACCTCTCTTTTGGGATTGCCGTTTACGTTAGAGGCTCTCCCCCTTGCTTCCTTTCAAAAATAAAAATAAAAAAAAAAAAATTTAAGGTTTTTTTTTTTGTGGTGATCAGCCTGTTTGCTTCTTCCACTTGTAGGCTGTGAGTGATAGTTTTCTGTTTGGAAACTTTTTCCCTGATTAGTGCTCATTATGTCTAGAGTATCTAAACCCTCTGGGTTTAAAAAATGCGACTTGTGTTGCCAGAAAATGTCCCTTACAGATGGGCACACTAGTTGCGTTTACTGTCTAGGGGCTGTTCACCTGCAGGACTCTTGCTCGATCTGTCATGCTTTCAGTTCCAGAGTCCTGCAGGAAAGAAAAAAGTTTATTTTACGTGGTCTCCTGAAGAACCCTCAAGATGCATGAAGTGTTGGAAAAACATTCCAAACCATCGTTTCCCAGCTCGGAACAGATAAGAATTACTGAGAAGCCTTCTGCTCTGTTGGTCCCCAGCATTGGCTCCGACAAAGCTAAGTCTCCGGCGGCTCCATCTGTGTCCTCGGAGCCGGTCTGGATCCATAAGAGATCAAGGTCTCCCTCTTTGGAGCTGGTACGCTCTGCTCCAAAGTCTCCTCTGCTGCAACCTGGAGCGCGCAGTCACCGGTCCTCTTCACACTCCCCTTGGTCCTCCGGACTTTCAGATCACAACGTGGAGCGTAGTTAGCAGGCTCCTCGAGTCACAAGCACTTGCTAAATTACTCTCGAGTCCAGCCCATAATGATTTGGCTCCTTCGGCCCTACCAGCTTCTCCATCGACTCCTCCTCCGACTCTCGAGCTTGGAGCTGGAGTGCATGGAGTTCGTGGTGGTGGAACAGTCTGCTCCAGTTTCTTCTCCCTTATCGGTTCCGATGACCGCTTCAGTCTCCTCGATGTCTCAGTCCATTGAGGGGTCTGAGTGCAAAAGTTCTCTCAGTGGCTCTGATGGGGGGAGTGACATCGGACCCTTGTCCAACCCCGCTCTCCCTCTCGGCGCTTTGGTGCAGGTGAGCTCAGCTCCTACATCGACCTCGGAGCCTTCATTCCCGGTTTGAAGGAGATCTCCAGGCTCTTCAGAGCCTGAGGCTCCTTCAACTCGGGACCATGGCGCCTTCGAGGTGATGAGGAAGCATGCTGTCTCCTGAGACTGCTCCACCCTTGACTCCATTGGAGGCTCCTGCCTCAGTGCCTGTGATGGCCTTTGTCCCTCCTCCTGCCAAGTGTAGGGAACCTGTGCCCCAGGACACCCCACTGGCTGACCCCAATTTTTCCAAAACCTCCCCCGAAAATTCCTAGAAGGTCCCTCAGAAGAAGAAATGTAAGAGAAAGTATCTAGATTCTCCTGAGTCTATCAGTTCGGATACACAAACCTGGATGAGTCGGAAGGGTCCCCACGGTCCTCCTCTGAGGATGTCTCCATTTCAGACATCTTGGAAATCCTTAGAGGGGTGGCTGGAAGTCCCTAGCCCCTTCTGAGGATGAGTCCATATAACTGGATGAATTTGGTTCCGGACCCTACACCTCTTGGGCAACTCCGCCTTTTGACCCACTTTTGTCTGTAGTGAGTTAAAAGGTGTGGAGTGCTTCAGAGACCAATGGAACCTGTTCCAAGGAGACCCAATAAATTTATTACAGCTCCAGAAAATAAGTCTTTCCTCTCCAAGGGAGTCCCTGTTGATGCCATGGTGGTGGCAGCAGCCACCAAGAAGGAACTTGTGGAAACTTCATCTGTCCATCCGCCGAACAGAGTCTCGTACGATAGGTATGGGAAGAGTATGTTTTCTTCAGCGAACTTTACTCTCAGATCACTGAATTACTTGTCACATTTCACACTACTTCAGAGGGATCTCCTGAAGGAGCTAGGAGATACCCTGCAAGATCCTGCAGCTGAGGGAGTTGCAGAGATGAGAGCGGTGCTTCTGGTGTTGCAAGCATTTCAAGACTCTCTACCTTCGGGGAACATTGCTTTCCAGACAGACAGAATGTCAGTGGTATGGTACATCTACAAGCAGGGCGGAACCAGATCTTACCCCTTGTGTCGGGAGACACTAGGAGTATGGCAGTGGGTGATGTCTTCCCAACGTTTTCTGATTGCAACGCACATTCCCGGGAAATCCAGTGTGATAGCAGACAGGCTCTGCAGGGCTATCCTCCTGCCTCATAAGTGGTCCCTGAAGCAAGAAGTTTCGGACTTGATTTTCCACAATTGGGTCCAGCCATGCTGCAATCTTTTTGCCACTCCCCTAAACAAATGCAGCAGCTACTTCGCCCTAGTTCCCCCTCCCGGACAGTCACCCAGGGATGCACTTGTTCATGATTGGCCTCCGGGACTACTATATGCTTTTCCACCCTTCCCTCTCATTCCGAAGGTACTTTAGAAAGCAAAATCGTTGTGTTGCAAACTCATCCTCATTGCTTCTTACTGGACTGGTCTCATCAGATATGGTTTCGGTTTCTTCGCCATTACCTTCAACTGGAGCCTTCGATACTGGGCCTAGTTCCAGACCTCCTGATTCACCAGTCAGGCAGCCTTCATCCATCCCTTCAAACTCTCAAGCTGACTGCTTGGTTACTCCACTTCCAGTCTTAGCCAAGCTCCCAAACATTTCCCCTGCTGTACAACACATCCTAGTGCCCTCCCAAAAGCCCACTACTAAAAGGATTTACACTAGCAAATGGAAGAGGTTCTCTTACTGGGCCAGAAGTAATAACATTGATCCTTTTGCGGCTTCTGTTCACAAGATTCTTTACTTTCTAGCTGAAACCTTCGAAAAAGGGGCAGCAGCAGTTACTATAAGGGTCCAACTGGTTGCCATCTCCAGGTTTCAAGCAGGAGACTTGGGTGCTAACATTATGCCCATAAGTTGTGCAGAGCATTCTTACGAGGTACAACACTTTTATGGCCCCTGGTAAGAGAACCTCCCGACCCCTGGGACCTAAACTTGGTTTTGGCTTCAATGGTTCTGCCCCCTTTTGAACCAGCAGCATCTTGCCCCTTGAAGTTTCTATATTGGAAAACCCTTTTCTTGGTTGCTATAAATTCTGCTAGATGGGTTCTTGAATTGCATGCTTTGTCTATTCTCCTGCCATATGTCATTTTTCGCAAAGATAGTCTCTCTAAGGACCAGTCCTTCCTTCTTGCCAAAGGTTTGTTCTGAGTACAACTTAAATCAGTCCATTGAGCTTCCTGTGTTCTTCCCAAATTATGGCAACAAGGCAGAGTATAGATGTACAACAATTGGATGTTCATAGACAATTACGTTTTATTTATACAGAACCAAAGACCTCAGACAATCAGACCAATTGTTCATATCCTTTGCTGACAATAAGCAAGGTTATCTAGTTCTTAAAGTGACTTTATCACAGTGGCAGTCAGACATAATCACTTATTTATATGGTTTGTGTAAAAAGACACTTCAGGAAGACACAGAGGACATTCAGGCAGGACCTTAGCCACCTCTGTTGCCTTCCAAGCTAAATTGCCCTTAGATTCAGTCTGTGCAGCAGCAGAGAAATGGGAAAATCCTCATACCTTTATCTCTCGTTACAAAGTGGATTTGCTCTCCCGGAATAGGGCATCCTTTGGTTCCACGGTCCTGAAGAGTTTGTTTCAGTGAGCCACCCGAGAACCAGGTGCTGCGGACGCGGTCCCAACCAGCAAGAATGAAGGTGAGATGGGGCAACATAACATAAAGAAGTTATGTACCTACCATAACATTCCATGTTGGTTGTCCTTCATCTCGCCTTACTTCTTGCGTCCTCCCTTCCTGGAAGTTCGAGAGGAGTTCTTTATTGGTTACACTGGCTGAGTTTCCTGCTGACATACCAGGTTGGTTAACCATACTTTGTCCTTTTTTCTTCCCTTCCTACCTTGGTGTAAGAGCTTAGTAAAAAAAAAAAAGGTTTCTTGCTACATATGCTTAGTGTGGGCTATTACAAATGAGATCTGGGTTGCTGCTGCTAGCATGTTGGGAATAAGGGGTAGCCTCGAGCCAGTAAAAGCTCTCGAGCTATTGTGCATCGGCTGAGTTGGAGCCGAGGATCGGCTCGAAACCCAACCAGCAAGAAGGAAGGCGAGGTGAAGAACAACAAACATGGAACTTGACGGTAGGTACTGTGATGCCTGTGTCCTGGCCCAGCAGTCAAGGAGCCTCAATCCTCACCACTAACACCAGAAATAAATAAATGAGGAAAGGATAACAAATACACACAGTGAAGTGCAATTTCCCTTAAGAGCACACAGATCACAGTCAGTCCGGGGCTGGTAGCTCCCTTGGTCCCCAGTAAGACTCCCCCACTGGCACAACTATAGGGTCCAGATATATATAGAACTATAGGGTCAGCCTAGCTGAGCAAGCTAAAATCTCCAGTACCCTCTCTGTCCAACCAGTGTTTCGTGTCCCTGCCCAAGTAGCTGACACACCCACACCTTGAGATAAGAGTTTACTCAACTAAACAGACACTTCTGGGGAAGGCTGGCACAGGTTCACAAGCTCTGCCCCTTTTACCCAGACTATACGGTAGTAATTACTGCCACCACCCAGCTAATATTTATCAGCTACTCAAAGACCCTTAAAAGGGTGTCCAGTTATTACTGTGCAATATTATTATCCAATTGGTAGCTGTGACTAAACAGTCAAGGATGTTCTTCATTCCACATTGCTGCAGTCCTAACCATTGGGTAGTCCGCTGTCCCAGTCGGCCCGAATACCAAAGTATATGGCTGACGTCGGTCAAGGCGCATTAGTCTGACGTCAGGGTACTAATGCGCATGACCGACGCCATATCCTCAGTCTTTTTTGCCGCATGGTCCGATGCAGAAGCAGTTTTGCGAGTGCAGGTTGGCGTTCTGAAATTTTCTGAAGTCGGAGTTTCAGACCGAATCCAAGTTGGCTAAGTACCCCGTTGGGGAATATTTTGGTTTTTTCTTGCCTCAGTATTTAACCGGATGTCAGAAAAAGTGAATAACTGTATTTCTTGTGGGAAACAGATACCTCATAGGGATTACCATACTTTGTGTATACCTTGTTTAGGGCCCGAGCACGACGTTGTTGGATGCCGCTCTTGTGCTAGATTTAACAAACGCACTATTAAGAGAAGGTTAGACTGTGCCAGGTTAGTTTTTGTGAAGCGTTGTAATTATAAAATGCCGTCGGATGCTCCGGCGCCGCTTCGTCAAAAAGCGCAAGGACAAAGCAGCAAAGCCTAGGGGAAGAACCGACAGTCCCGGACGTCGGTTCTTTAGAAAACTCAGTGGAGCCGGAGGTTCTGCCAGGAGTTTCTTTGGAGTCTCAGGGAGAGACTTTACTGTTACAGGAGGTGTCCTCTCAGGAGGTAGGCCAGGCTGAAGGGGCTTCTCAGGTGGCTGTTCTTCCCTCTCTTCCTAAGGTGGTTAGAGCCTCCCCTTCTGTTTCCAAGGCTTCTTTGAGAGGCAGGCCAGGTTTAACTTCAGTGGGGGTTTCTCCTAGCTCTTCAGGATCTTTGCCTAAGAAACCTATGCTTAAAATGGCAGAGGATTTGATTACTATGATTAGAGGTTCTATGCCCCCTCCTGATAAGAGGCCTAGGGTGGAACCTGAGTTTGAGAGTTTTGAGCAGTGTTCGGAGGCTTCTGAGTCTTCGGCTGAAGACTTGCAGGAGTATCCTCCTTATTCTGATTCTGATGTGGATGATTCTACTCCTTCAGCTTCTCCTCCTGGGGATTTTTCATTTTCAGAGACTCTTCATTCCATGAGGGAGCATTTTAAATGGGAAGGTCAAGATTTCTCTGATTCCAGGAAGAGGCTTAGGGAATTCTTGTTTTACCCCAGCATAGGCCTTTAGCTATACCTCCTGTTCTGAATGTGGTGGAAGATGTTTTTGCAGAGGCTTCCCTGAACCCTGATTCTTTGCCTCCTGCCCCAGTTAAACCGGATAGGTACTATAGGGTGCCTGAAGCTCATAAGTATCTTTTTAAGAGTCCTAGGGCAGACCCGAAACTGTCTCTCAGGGGCCTAAAGGTGTTAAGGCTTCTGTTGTTAAAAATCCTGTTCCTCCTGATAAAGAGGCAAGGGCTTTGGATAGATGGGGAAAGAAAGTGTATACTTCTTCCACTTTAGCCATGAGGGCGTTGAATTGCCAGTTTCACATGTTAAAATATCAAAATTATCTCCTTTCACAATTGAAGTCTAAGGTGGATGCTTTGGCGGAAGGTATTGAGTGTAAAGAGTTGCAGGATTTAGTTCATGTGTCTGAACAGGTGGGTAAGCATTCCTTGCAATGTGGTTTTGATGCTGTGCAGGCCTCCTCGAGGGTGGCTGCCACTGGTTCTGTTCTTCGTAGGCACGCCTGGTTGAGGGATCAAAATTTAGCTGAGCATGTTAAGACAAGGATTTTGGATGCTCCTTTACAGTCTGATGTGTTTGGTTCGCCTGTGGAAGCAGTTTTAAAGAAAATGGAGGACAAGGCTAAGTCTATGCAAACTGTTAAAGATTTTTTGCAGGTGCAGCCTCCGAAGTTTAGTAGAAATTGGCCTACTAAGGGATGGACATATCCTGCTTATGATTCCCAGTCTAGGGGTAGGTCTAGGCGTGGTAGGGGCAGAGCTCAAGGTTCTTTTAGGCCTAGAACAGGGAGTTCACCTGCTCAGACTTCTGGTGAGGGCAGGGGTCAGTCCTTTCGTAAACAGACCCAATGACCTGCCTTTTCAGCTGCCAGTATGTTCTCGTCTGGCAGCACCTTTGGGAGGAAGGTTGGCTCTTTTCAAAGAAAATTGGGATTTAATTACCCAAGACAGATGGGTTTTGGATATCATTCACCACGGTTACAGGTTTTATTTCCATACCTTGCCTCCTTTCAAAGGCATGCCAGACATTCCTCCTCTACAAAGAAAAGAGGCTCACAAGCAAATTTCTCTGTTACTCCAAATAGGGGCCATTCAGCCAGTTCCTGTGCCAGAAAGGGGCCTAGGATTTTATTCTCGCCTGTTCCTAGTACCAAAGAAGGGGAACACATGGAGACCAATTTTGGATTTATCTATCCTCAACACTTATCTGGACATTCCCAAGTTCAAAATCTCGACGTTACAACAGCTTTTACCTCTGCTGGGCAAAGATCACTGGATGGTAACTTTAGATCTCAAGGAGGCTTACCTTCATGTGCCTATCAGACTAAGTTGCAGGAAGTATCTGCGTTTTCGAGCTGGAAATTCCCATTATCAGTTCTCTGCATTGCCCTTTGGCTTATCTACTGCCCAGAGTATTCACAAAGGTTCTGCCTCCAGTGATAGCTTACTTCAGGCTAAAAGGAATTCAAATCTATCCTTACTTGGGCGACTGCCTGATTCTGGCTCAAGAAAAGGAAGACCTTTTACAGCATTTGGAATATGTGATAGCAGTGCTAAGATGCCTAGGGTATTCTGTGAACGAAATAAAGTCCAATCTAGTACCCTCTCAAGACATGTGCTTTCTGGGTGTGAGACTGAATACAGCAGCCCAGATGGCCTTTTTAACCCCGGACAAACAAAAGAATCTTTCCATTTACTTCCATCAACTATCTCTTCAGTCCGGGCTGACTGCAAGGACAGTCCTTCAAGCCTTAGGGTTCATGGCATCTTGTATTCTGGTGCTTCCCAATGCCAAACTGCATATGAGGAAGCTGCAATGGTATCTCAAAAATGTATGGACAAAGCACTGCCAGGATTTGGACACTGTCATTCAAATAATACCTTGCATTCAACAGGAATTTTTGTGGTGGGCTCAGGAATGTCACCTAAACAAGGGACTCTCTGTGACCCGGCCAGAGGCGAGTCAGATTCTAACGACAGATGCCTCAGACATTGCTTGGGGAGCTCATCTAAATGGAAAGTGGATACAAGACAAGTGGCCTGCCAGACTACAGCATCTACATATCAACATGAAGGAGATGTTAGCAGTCCAGTTTGCATTAATGGCTTTCAAGGAGTTACTTCTTCCAGGGCAGGTGTTGATTCTAACAGACAACACAACTGTCATGTGGTACATCAACAAACAAGGGGAACACATTCTTACCGTTGTGCAGACAAGCAATGATTTTATGGGAGACTGCGCTCAGCTTGCAACTAACTCTTCAGGCAAGGTTTCTGCCGGGAGCACAGAACTCCTTAGCAGATGTGTTAAGCAGACAAATCATGGATCCCCACAGTGGAAACTGGATCTTCATGTATTTCGAAATTGACAGTGTCATGGGGAACTCCAGACATAGATCTGTTCGCTTCTCCACTAAACCACCAGTTGCCAAAGTTTTGCACAAAGAGGTTTCATCACACAGCTTGGAAACTGGATGCTCTTTCTTTCAGTTGGAAAAATCTTCATGTGTATGCCTTTCCACCTCTGCCTCTTCTCCCAAAGGTGCTCCTAAAGGTCAGACAAGACAAGCCAAGGATGATTTTAATAGCTCCAGATTGGCCTCGGCAACACTGGTACCCATTACTGAGGAGTCTGGTAAGGAAGCCTCCATGGCCTTTACCTTTGATTCCACACCTGTTGTCCCAGAGGGACGGTCACCTGCTCAATGTCAAGCTTCACTCTCTTCATCTAACAGCCTGGCATATTCTGTTTTGAAACACAGCAGGTCTCAACTTCCTCAACAAGTTTTAAATGTAATTATGGAAGCCAGAAGACCTAGTACAAGGAAAGTGTACGCAGAAAAATGGAAGAGATTTTTATTTTGGAGTGCAGCAAAGAATTTGGAGATTTCTGAGCCTAATTTGAGTGTGGCTCTTCAATATCTTACTGAGTTATTGGACAAAGGTTTGTCTTTCTCTTCCATTAAGATTCATGCTGCAGCAATTTCAGCTCACTATGATTGTGACCCACCTTTGTTTTCATCCTTTGTTCAAGCAATTTCTTAGAGGGGCAAAGAATATAAGACCCCTCGTAGAGCTCCTACTCCTGCTTGGGATCTCAATTTTGTGTTGGAGAAACTTACTCTACAACCTTTTGAGCCTCTTGGCTACTGCTGAATTGAAATACTTGTCATGGAAGACTGCTTTTTGTTGGCCATTACTTCTGCAAGAAGGGTTTCTGAATTGCAGGCCCTTATGGCGGTAGAGCCTTTTTTGATTTTCCATAAGGATAGGGTATCATTACGTACTAATCCTTCTTTTATGCCTAAGGTGGTTTCTAGTGTGGCTTTAAACCAAACTATTCATTTGCCTACTTTCTATGCAGATCCCAAAATAAGGGGAAAAGATTTTGCACACTTTAGATGTACACAGGCAGTTGCGTTATTATTTAAGCAGGACCAAGGATTTTAGGCAGTCTCAGCAGTTGTTTGTTTCTTTTGCTTTGAGTTCTCAGGGCAAGCCTGTGTCAAAACAAACTATTTCTAACTGGATTGGGTTTTGCATTGCATTTTGTTATTCCCATCATGGCAAGGAGATTCCAGCTGGGATTAGGCCTCATTCCACTAGGGCTACTGCCACTTCAACAGCATTTCTAAGGGGGGTGGCAACTAAGGATATTTTGGAGGCAGCTACTTGGAGTTCAGTGCATACTTTCTCTAAGCATTACCACCTTCCTCTCTACTCTAAATCTAGGGCTGGTTTTGCCACAGCTATTTTGCAAGGCATGTTGACAGCTCCTGCTTCTTTATGATTTGCCAGCCTCCCTTACCTCTGCTTTGGGATTCTACCCAATGGTTAGGACTGCAGCAATGTGGAATGAAGAACATAGTACAGTTTTGTACCTACCATAAATGTAGATGTTCGAGGATCCACATTGCTGCAGTCCAATTTACCCTCCCTCCTTTCCCTCTGTGTTTAGGGGTGGTTGTGTGGGTGAGATTATACTCTTGTAATTTTGTATATATTGTACATATTTTTGGTGCAGGAGTGTTTGGTGTTTTTGGTTTTGGCCTTGTCTTTTTAGGGTCTTCTGACATCTGGGGCAAGAAAAGACTGAGGATATGGCGTCGGTCATGCGCATTAGTACCCTGACGTCCTGACGTCAGACTAATGCGCCTTGACCGACGTCAGCCATATACTTTGGTATTCGGGCCGACTGGGACAGCGGACTACCCAATGGTTAGGACTGCAGCAATGTGGATCCTCGAACATCTACATTTATGGTAGGTACAAAACTGTACTTTTGTTAGAGTGCCTTGGTACAGTAATCACTGTAAATATGCAATGTACTCTAGAG
Source organism: Protopterus annectens (assembly GCF_019279795.1). Lineage (NCBI taxonomy): Eukaryota > Metazoa > Chordata > Ceratodontiformes > Protopteridae > Protopterus > Protopterus annectens. The sequence goes on from NC_056743.1 coordinate 1,588,956,919, forward strand.
CTTAAATTATCTCTACACAACCAGCCACAGTTAAAAGGTTTTAAAATATTTAATAATAAATAATTAAAACCACACGACAATATTTTCTACTACACAGTCAGTGCTAGTCAGGAGTTCAGAGATCACACAGAAATACGTAAAATAATTCAGTAGTACAGTTCTGATGTCACCGAAACAGTCTAATCTTTCTAGCTTCTAGCTATTTCTAAAAGAAAACAGAAGTCTAAGATAACTTGCATATGAGCTAGAGACAGTGCTGTGCGTTGGATGATCAAGACAAAAATACTTAATGCCTTCGGATTCTCTCCGTTTAAATTGCTGTTGCAGTTCTGATAAACATTACATCATTCTTTTTCACTTTCCTGGATTTCCCAGGCTACACATTAACTGCATTTACATTCTTAACATCTTCCCTTTGTTATCTTGCAGCTGGTCAGGAACAGAGCAATAAAAATACATTTGCATGTTTAAATCTAGCAATTTAACTCTTGGTTAAAACAATAGAAAGAATTTCTTCATCTAGACTTTCAGAGGGTCACCACATGCTTTACTTTGGTCAGTAGAGTGTACTGTTGTCACATTTATTTCCAGTTCCACATGTAGCAGTATTTCTTTTTCCAGTTAAGACAAACAAGCCTGTAGTTTACATTCATATTTACAAATGACCAGAATTATCTGCAAAATTCTATCTGGCAAGGCTGGCAGCTTTCACCCTTTTCTACCAGTCTTCATAGGTACATAACTTCTTTTTCACATCACCAAAAGAACATCCCCACAGTGAAGGATGGTGGTGGGTAGTATCATGCTTTGGGGTTGCTTTTCAGCTGGAACTGGGGCTTTAGTTAAGGTGGAGGGAATTATGAACAGTTGCAAATACCAGTCACTTTTGGCCCAAATCCTTCAGGCATCTACTCAAAAGATGGAGGAATTTCACCTTTCAACATGACAGTGACCCCAAGCATATATCCAAGTCAACAAAAAGAATGGCTTCACCAGAAGAAAATTAATGTTTAGGAATGACCCAGCCAGAGCCCAGACCTAAATTGAATAGAAAATGGTATACATTCATTTGTCCGAAATGCATTTCGGCAGTCATATGGTTGTGCGACTTTAAATGTCGTATCACAACACTCCAAACATACCAAGATTTCGAAAATGGTAATCTCGAAAAGTAGAGTCAATCATTTTCGAAATCGAAAAATGTACATGCAGTGTTATGCAGTGGAGCAAGCCCCTCCTGCACCCCCACACCCCCCTACTTTAATATACAAACTCCAAGATTGCACCACAGTGAGGGAAAGGATTCATTTCCCAATTCCCCCGCTGTACTGCGATCCGCACCCAAAATGGTGACTTCAGATGAGCGAGTGCCAGTGTGCATTCGCTCATTTGAAAGTCACACTTTTTTTCATAGTTTCAGAGATCTGGAGGTTGTACTTCCGCACTTCGGCAAATTGTTACAACCTCCGTACGAACAAATGAATGTATATCTAGAAAATCTGTGGGGTGACCTGAAGAGGGCTGTGCACAAGAGATGCCCTTGCAATCTGACAGATTTGGAGCGCTTTTGCAAGGAAGAGTGGGCAAATATTGCCAAGTCAAGATGTGCCATGTGGATAGACTCCTACCCAAGAAGACTGAATGCTGTAATTACATCAAAAGGTGCTTCAACAAAGTATTAGTTTAAGGGTGTTCACACTTATGCAACCAGCCTATTGTATGTTTTTTTATTTTTTATATTTTTTTTCTCCTAACAGATTTGTTTGTTTTTCAATTGAATTGTACAGGTTATAAATCTCAATAAAGGTGGGAAAAGTTTTGAAATGATTAATTGTGGTGTCATTTTTTTATATCCCAAAAACCTGGGATTTAGCAGGTGTGTACACTTATTATATCCACTGTAGTTGCGTTTCTTGATAACCTTTCTAAGGCATGCAAGTACAGGTGCTTCACATGGACGTGCCTACAAAAATATTTTTATACTAGGATAAAATTAGCAAAGAGGTACCCAGGGATGAGCTAGATGGGTTGGCGATGTCAGTAGCAGAGCTCAGTGGGGGTATATTTCTTTGTAACTGTTACATTGACATCCATTTAGGAGAGAGGAGATGTGCAAGAGAAGTATTTCCTGAAATAGAGGAAATTACAAAGAAGCAGTTTCATTTGAGTAAGGTGGGGAGGAAGGGATTGAGCTAGTACGTTTAGTAGTGACAGTTGGAAGAAAGGCCATAGCTACAAGATGGAAGGACCAAAAGCCAACCAATAATCAAATGGCAATTTTTATGCCCAGTGTGGTATGTAGAACAGGCAGAAGTCAATGTGAAAGGGGCTCCACTTAAGTGGAAGTGGCAGAGATGGATTGAAAGGAAAGGGAACTAGTGGGAAGTAAAGAAAGTAGGGCTGGTTTGAGTATGGTAGTGGATATACCATGAATTATGAAACGTGAACAAAGCAGTAGCAGAGGAGAGAGTAGGATAATCCACACAGGGGTGGGGAATATTAACTGACCATAAAGTAAAAAAGGATGGCCATAGGAGAAAGGAGATAAATTAAGTTGGGAATAGGAATTTATATTGGAAGAATCACATTATACATACCTAGAAAATGATAATTCATAGATATGTAGAGTAACAATATAAATGCTTATATGGAAGCTGTAGAGTAACAATATAAATGCTTATATGGAAGTTGTAGAGTACTTTGCAATATTTTATAGGAACATTAATTGTGTGCTGCAGGCACAGTGTCACCAAATGTAATCTTTGAGTTTTGGTCCCTTAGATAACTTGCTAGAAATACAAATTGGGTAGCAGGGATTTAAGTGGAACTTCTCAGGCTGTCTGCCAGAGAAAGAAAAAGGTGCACCAGCTAGCTGATGACATGGATTCTGTGGTTTACCATAATGCAGCATAGTATGTGTAAGAGAAGGGAAAACGAAAAGTTGTGTGAAATGTGGGAATCCTAGTCTTGTGCTGCAACCATCTGTACAATGGGAAAAGACTGAATATCAAGAATGCTAGACTAATACTGCGGTGGTGGTGCTGCGGCAGCGTTGTCGCCTCACAGTAAGACGTCCTGTTCGATTCTCAGCTAAAGCGTCTTCTGTGTGGAGGCATGCGTGAATGGGCATATCTTCGTTGAAGGTTGTGCGTCAGAGCTGGCAACTCAGCACGTAAAAATCTACTGCCAATCATTAGTGGACTGGAGTTCCGCTGTGCCGACCCCTAACCGGGAAAAGCCGAAAGACACAACAGCAACATCAAGAATACTAGACTGGTCAGCTTCTGAGGCTGTAACGAGGTGTGCTATGCATGGGATAGGCATTTATATGATTTTATGAGATATGTTAGTTTGTAAATGTTTCCAACTATGGAAAAATCATTTCAAGTTTCCAACACGGGGCGGGGTGTCAGTACTTCATCATAATTTGGGCAGATTTATTTCTGTAAACCTTTCATCCTGTAGAGTGTTTTAGAAGGTAAAGGAGGGGCTAGAAACGCTTTTCATAACACCTTTTTGGCCCAAGCACCCATTTTTCCCTTCTTTTGAGCGTAGGAAGGACAGAACTGATCCTGTTGCCCCAGTCTGTAGCACTCTTGCCTCAGAAACAGGGGCACATGTACACCCACTATGACTCCGAGGCTGGCAGCTTGTAATATTTTAACTGTCTTCCCTTTTAGGCACTTTTTTGTTATCCAGTGTATTTGCTAAACATTTTGAGGGAGGCTAGGAATCCAGACCCGAGGAAATCCCACCTAGCTAACTGGAAAAGATGCTCCCTTTAGTGCCTCAAAGGTCAAGACCAAGTGTAGCACCTGTCCTTTTGAACGTCACATCATACTTTTACAGAATGGGGTATTGTAGATCAGATGTCTTTGCTTTTATTCTGTGGGACCCTGTCCTCTTCCTTGTTGCAAGTAGAGCAGCTTCTCAAGGGGATCCTACATTTGATACCTCCCTGAGAGAGAGTATTCAGCCATGGGACCTCTTTCACATTTAGAAGCTTGCTTTGTACCTTCTCAGATTTGTCATAGAAGGTCTTTCTTGGTGGTGATTAGCTCTGTTAGAAACATTGAGTTGCAGAGACTTGTGTGTAAAGAACCCTTCCTCAGTATCCAAAAGGAATGGGGTCCTCCTACGTATTCATGCAGTTTTTGTGCCCAGTGTGGTAACAAAATTATCACCAGACTGTCTCCTGTAATTTTTCAGTTAACACAGAACAAAGAGGGAAATGTCATTGATTCCTTGAATGGTACATAGGCAACTGAAATTTTAATCCATCACAAATGAAGTAGTCTTGAGCATGTGTTAATTTAATTTGCTGAGAACAGGGAGGCATGTCCATTTGCAAGATGACCTTATCCAGATGTTAACCCTCTGCATATGCTTCGGTTTCTTTCATAGCAAGGATGTCCGTGGACTTCATAGGGGCCATTACACTAGGGCAACTATAGCTATGACTGCTTTCCTGGTGGAACAGCATCCTGGAAGCAGACACTCAGAACTCCTTTGCACTTTTTGCAAGTGTTAAAGTGGGTACTGTATACATGATTGGGGTGTAGCTTGCCACGACCATGCTTACTACATTCCACCATGGACCAGCAACCATATGATTGTGTTTCACTGTTGCTGTCATTACATTTGGGTAATGTGCTGGCAGGTTGCCCTCAGTCGGCCTGAATATCAAAGTCTTGGGTCCTGCGTCAGTTGCTGTCTCCACTTCCATGACATCAGGTCATCAGGGGTATAAAACATGCAGCCAACGCCATTTTCTTCAGTCTTTAAAGTTGGTAATGTATACATGATCGGGGTGTAGCTTGCCACGACCATGCTGACTACATTCCACCATGGACCAGCAACCATATGTACTGAGAGTCTTCCCAAGATGAGTTACTGCAACAGTAAATGATACCCAGTACAACTGTGCTGTGTTCACTGTATGTGCCGTAATTATAGATGTTAGTGTTCACTGTTGTAGTGCCAGTTTGCTCAATCCATATCTCAAGCCTTGTGGCATCTGTGGGTAGGGGTGGGTATTCTAGTCATTCACTTTCCTTTCCTCTTTCCCTCTAATCAGCAACTTCCCCTCATCAGGGTGACTAAGGACATAGACAGCGTGGGGATGCAATTGTTGGACTGATTTTCCGTGGATCACTACCACCAGGGCAGTAGTTTAGCCTGCAAGGTCAAGAAAAAAATTTAATATATAGCTTTTTTACTTCCCGGTGAGAAGCAGCCATGTGGCCAAAAGAGGAAAGGATGAAGATCTCTAGACATCTAGCAGACCCCACTTTTTGTGGGAGATAGTCTTGAGTCCTTACTGAAATGGGAAAAGTATTCAAACACGTACAAGTATGTCAGAATCCTAATAGAACTGTAGTTTTCGCTTGCTTGCATCTAGCTGTAGCTATCAAACCCTTTGTCTTTGAGAATTACCCATCAGTACTGGAGTACTACAATAGTGATCCAAGGAGGGGCACACTACAGGTTTGTTGTAATAACTTATAACAGTATATGTCTTACTTAATCACTTTTGCAATATTACAGCCCTCCCTTCAGTACACTTTCCTCTCTTATCCATTCATTTTAACTTTATCTACTGAAAGCAGAACAGATGATGTTAAGTTGTCTATCTCGCCTTCGTTCTTGCTGGTTGGATTCGGAGCCGATCCTCGGCTCTGACTCTGCCATCTTCAATAGCTGGAGAGCTGTTTACTGGCTTGAGGCTACCCCTTATCCCATAATGCCTAGCGATAGCTACCCAGATCTCGTTTGCCGCCCAAGCACCCATTTTTCCCTTCTTTTGAGCGTAGGAAGGACAGAACTGATCCTGTTGCCCCAGTCTGTAGCACTCTTGCCTCAGAAACAGGGGCACATGTACACCCACTTAGCTCCTCCAGACCCTAAGCTGCGAGGTGTCGTTTTTCTGGCTCAGGCTTGTATAGTGTTATTTTGTGTAAATTCTCTCTGTAATTGAACTCTTCTAGTATATTTTCTGTTTTATTATTAGCGATAGTGTTGTTACTGTTGTAGATAACTGTTAATTCTGTAGTATCCCTTTTTTGTAGAACTCTTAACTTAGAGTTCTCCCCACCCCTCCCCCCTTCCCCTGGTTAGCCATTTAACTTAAGAGGCTTTCCTACTGTTTTTTTCTTATAGGCTAGCCGTTTAAATCCTATTACCTTTAAAAAAAAAAAAAAAACTTTATCTATATCCTTTCTAGATAGTACTTGTGTGCCTTTTCAGTAGGTGTGCTTTTTTGCAGAACTGAATATTGTTCTTATTGTTGGTTAAATTGGTTTTCCTTTTTTCCAGTACAGCATGTCCAAGGAAGCTAAGGTTTCTGAGTTTAAGAAGTGTGACTCATGCTGTCAGAAAATGTCTCTGACAGATGGGCATACTTCTTACGTCTATTGTTTAGGTGCTGTGCACCTGCAGGACTCTTGTTCTGTTTGCCATGCCTTTAGTCCAAGAGTCCTGCAGGAGCGTAAGATTGTTTATTCTTAGGGGTCTGTTAAAACCCCAGGATTCACTGGCCAAGAGTTCACAGCCAGTGAAATCCCCTAAATCCAGTAAGCCGTCTGCTCCAATTTCGGAGCCGACTTCGGTACGGGATTTTCCTTCTACGTCGGTTCCGGCTGGCACCGACAAGACAACCTCCCCGTCGGCTCCATCAGAGGCTTCGGAGCCATCATGGAGCCACAAGAGGCAGAGGTCCCCTTCCTTAGAGTCGGTACATTCGGCTCCTCGGTCTCCTTTACTTCAAAGCGAGCTTAGTCACTGATCCTCTCACTCCTCTCAATCCCTCTAGGCTGTCGGATCATGATGTGGAGAGAGTGGTCAGTAGGTTGCTAAAGTCGCAGGCACTAGCTAAATTGTTGTCCAGCCCTCCTCAACAGGTATCTGCTCAGTCCACTTCTCTTGATGTTCCTCCTCCGACTCCAATGAGTTCGGAGCCGGAGTTGGTTGGGGTTCGAGTAGTGGAAAGGTCTGCTCCGATAACTCTATCTCCTTCGGTTCCGACGTCGGCTCCGATTCCCTCGGTGGTACCTTCCACCGAGAGATCTGGGCGCCATGGCTCCCTCGTCAGCTCCGAGGGGGCGAGTGGCATCGGACCCTTGTCCGACCTCATTCTCCCTCTCTGAGCTTCAGCGCAGGTGAGCTCTGCTCCAACATCTGCCTCGGAGCCTTCCCCCTCGGTGCGGAGAAAGATTCCTATTTCTTCGGAACCGGACCTTTCTCTGCCTCGTGGCAGGGACGCCTTTGATGTCATGCGGAGTGTGCTGTCCTCTGAGTCAGCTCCACTTTCAGCCCCACCGGCTCCATCCCCCATAGTGCTGGTGCCAACCTCTGCTCCTCCAGACCCTAAGCGTAGGGAACCGATGCTCCAGGACACCCCATTGGGTGTTTCCTCCTCTTCCGAGGCCTCTCCTGATCACTCAGAGGAGCGCCCTCGGAAGAAAAAGTGTAAGAGGAAGCACATTGACTGCCTTGAGTGTGTCACTTCTGATACAGACTTAGATGATTCGGAAGGGTCCCCGAGATCCCCCTCTGAAGATGTTTCCTTCTCGGACATCCTGGAAATGCTTAAGCAGAGGGGGAACTGGAATCCCCTAGCCCTCGAGGATGAGTCTGTATTTCTGGATGCTTTCGGTTCCCGACCTTCCACCTCCTGGGTTTCTCCACCTTTCGATCCACTTATGGCAGTGGTGGCTCGAAAGGCTTGGTCAGCTCTGGATACAGTGGAACCAACTCCGAGGAGACCTGGTAAATTCATTACAGCACCCCAGGTAAGCAATTCCTTTCTAAAGGTGTTCCTGTTGATGCCATGGTGGTAGCAGCAGCTACCAAAAAAGTTAGCGGAGACCTCTTCGTCTGTCCATCCCCCTAACAAGGAGTCTAGGATGATGGACAGATACGGGAAGCGAATGTTCGCGTCAGCGACCTTCTCCATGAGGTCACTGAACTACCTATGTTATTTTACCCGACTTCAAAGGGATCTCCTTAGAGCTCGTCGATACCCTTCAAGATCCAACAGCTGAGGGAGCACAAGCCAAAGTAGCTTCTCAGCTAGTGACGCTTATTTCTGTAAACTCCTCCATGAGGCTCATTTCCTATGCAGCCGATGGGACGAGTAGAGCCGCAGGTACGGGTGTGACCATTAGGCATGCATGGATGTGGCTGTGTAACTTTGTGGAACCCTTTCGAGCGTCCTTCAACACCCCCTTTGGTTCCTTTCTTTTTTGACCACAGGTGAAAGACACTTTGACTAGGTGTGAGCAAGAAGGCAAGACTCTCTATGCTGTGGGAGTCTGTTTTTTCACTCCCTCTAGACCTTACCCCAAGGGTCAGAAGAGTGGGAAGATGTGGTTCCGTAAATCTCAGGGAGCCTTGCTTGACACACGTAGTGATTTTTCCTCCAGAGGCAGAGGGGGAAACAATAATAGATGCCGCCCTCGTGGCAGAGGGGGTCCGCAGAACCAGGGCAACAGAGAAACTTTCTCTAACAAGCCCTTCCAGCATCCCTGAAGGGTTGCCCGGCTGCTCACCGCTGGAGGCAGTCGGGGGAAGACTTTCACTGTACCCAAAAGCCTGGCAAAGTTTAACACAACACAGATGGATACGGTCCATTATATCCGGAGGTTACAAAATTCCCTTCCATCAACCCCCCTTACAGTCAAGGAAGACCCTTCCAGATGTTCCACCCAGTCTGAAGGAGCAAGCAGTGGTAGAAGTTTCAAAACTGCTAGAAAAAAAGAGCCATCCAGGAAGTCCCGGCAGACCAGCACGGATCCGGAATATACTGAAGGTTCTTTTTAGTACCAAAAAAGACAGGGGACTGGAGACCGATTCTGGATCTCAGCAGACTAAACAGGTCTGTACCAAGAACAAAGTTTCGGATGGTCACGCTACAGTCCATTCTACCCTTTCTGGGTTAGGGCAATTGGATGTGCTCGATAGATCTTCAGGATGCGTACTACCACATCAAGATGGGCAGGCACTCCAGGAGATATATTCGCTTCTGGCTGGGGGCCAGTCATTATCAGTTCAGAGCTCTGCCCTTTGGTCTCACCACAGCCCCCAGGGTGTTCACCAAATGTATGGCAGTGGTCACGGCTAACCTGAGACATCAAGGATTCCAGGTGTTTCCATATCTAGACGACTGGCTTCTCACTGCTATCACCAGGCATCAACTCCTACAAGCGCGGGACTACACAATCAGAATCTGTACCCAGCTAGGCATTACAATAAATTTAGAAAAATCTGCCTTGTTGCCCTGTCAGTCTATCACTTACATAGGAGCAGACTTAGACACAAGGAATATGTTTGCAAGGCTACCACTAGAAAAGGTGCCCGCAATTTGTCAGCAAGTACAAATTCTAATGCAGAGAAAAAGGATCCAAGTCAGGTACGTCCTTCAAACTCTGAGTTCCATGGCAGCAGCCATTCTTCTAATCCCACTAGCGCGCTTTCATATGAGAATTCTTCAGTGGCTTCTGTTCACGCAGTGGTCTTTCCAAGAGCTACCCATGACTCGCATGATCCTGATTACGGATGCATGCAAAAGACATCTTTCTTGGTGGATGGTCTCCTCACTAGTTACTCAGGGCAGACCTTTCGTACAACCCCCTCCGGTAGCCACAGTGACGAAAGACATCTCCCTGATAGGGGGGGGGGGGCATTATCTGGGCAGGACAGTCCAAGGCACTTGGCAACCTCACGAGTACCATCTGCACATAAATGTTCTAGAAATAAGAGCCGTGCTCCTGGCGTTGCAAGCCCTTCAAGACTCTCTGCCTTCTGGGGACCATTGCTATCCAAACGGACAACATGTCAGTGGTGTGGTACATCAGCGAGCAGGGCAGAACCAGATCCTAGCCCCTGTGTTGAGAAGCGCTCTGACTTTTGCAGTGGGCAGTTTCCTCCCAATGTTTTCTGATTGCGACGCACATCCCTGGGAGATCCAACGTCATAGCGGATAGGCTCAGCCAAGCTATCCTCATGCCTCACAAGTGGTCTCGGAGTCAGGAAGGTGCGAATCTTATTTTCACGCAAATGGGGACAGCCTTGTTGCGATCTCTTTGCCACCCTCTTCAACAGCAAATGCAGCAACTACTTCTCCCTTCTTGCGCTTCAGGGTCACATTCCCAGAGACGCTCTAGTCCACGATTGGCCCCAGGGACGACTTTATGCCTTTCCTGCCTTTCCCCTGATACCCAAACTTATACAGAAAGCAATATCGTTGGGTTGCAAAATGATCCTCATTGCTCCCTACTGGCCTCGACAGATATGGATGTTCATCGTGCATACAGCTGCAGTCATAACAGATGGGTTCTCCTGCCGTCAGGCGGGTCCTCGGTCGGCCGAATTCCAAAGTCTAGGTCCGGCGTCGGTTGTTGTCGCTTCTTCCCTGACGCCAGTGCGACAGGGGTATAAAGGAACCAGCCAACACCATTTTCTTCAGTCTTTCTTGCCGCGCGGTGCCCGAAGCCGCAGCAGTTCACAAGTGCCGGTCGGCCAGCTCCTGAGATTACGAAAATTTGGAAACCGAAGTCTTCTTAAAAGCTAAGTACCTCGTTGGGGAAACTTTTCTTGCCTCAGACCGATGTCAGACAAAGTTAATAATTGTATTTCTAGTGGGAAGCAAATACCGCATAAGGATTTCCATTCCCCTCTGTATACCTTGTTTAGGCCCAGACCACGACGTCTCGGTCTGTCGCTTTTGTGCTACATTCAACAAACGCACTATTAAGCATCGGGCGGAGTTCGCCCAGCATTATTTTGGGAAAGCATTTAATTATACTATGTCGTCGGATACTCCGACTCCAGTTTTGTCTAAAAAACGCAAAGACAAGGACCGACACACTAGGTCCGCGGCCTCTACCGACACCACGCCAAAGCCGACTACACGTGGTCCGTGTCTCAGCAAGGCGCCTACGCAGCCCCTGATTACAGACGACACATCTTTGATGGTGTCTCCTGTACCTGAGGTCACAGGCTCCTCGGCCCACACCCCGACTACAGATACCGAAGCCACTCTTGGCGTTGAAACACAGAATGTGGACAGGTCCACCTCCACTCAAGGTGTCTTCAGACCTTCCTCTTCTTTCTCCATCAAGGCTTTCACAAAGTCTAAAGCCACCATACACTCTAAGAGGCCAGCTACACAGGGCCCATCTCCAGGCCCCATGCCTAAGAAACAGATGCTTAAAATGGCTGAGGATTTAATTACTCTAATCAGAGGTTCTCAGCCCCCACCGGACAAAAGGCTCAGAGTGGAGGAAGATTCCCCCTCCTCTGATCAGGGCTCCATTATTTCAGAGCACTCTGATGATCAGGAACAGTCTTACTCCCCTTTTGAAGACTCTGATGCGGAGGAGTCCATCCCTTCTGTATCCCCCCCTGAGGATTACTCATTTGGGGAAACTTTGCATACCTTAAGGGAACACTTCCACTGGGAAGGCCAGGATTATTCAGATTCCAAGAAAAGGCTCAGGGAATTTCTCTTGTTACCCCAGCACAGGCCTCTGGCTATACCTCCTGTCTTGGACATCCTAGATGATGTTTACTCGGAGGCCTGCCTTAACCCGGACTCTCTACCTCCAGCTCCAGTTAAGCCTGACAGGTACTACAGTGTTCCTGACTCACACCAATTTCTATACAAAAGCCATGCTGCTGACCCACAAACCATCTCACAGGGCCCCAAGGGAGTTAAGTCCTCCATTGCCAAAAATCCATTGCCTTCCAAGAGAGAGATTCCAGATCCCTAGAAAGGTGGGGAAAAAAGGTATGTACCTCGGCTACCTTATCCATGAGGGCCTTAAACTGTCAGTTTCATATGCTAAAATACCAACAGTTTTTGTTATCACAATTGAAAAGTAAAATGTCGCAACCTGAACAACCAGACTTGAAGGAGTTGCAGGATTTGATGCATAGTGCAGAACAAGTGGGTAAGCATAACTTACAATGTGGTTTTGATGCTCTAGAGGCCTCATGTAGAGCTGCTGTTACAGGATCAGTCATACGTAGGCATGCCTGGCTCAAGGAACAAGCCTTGCCTGATCATGTCAAAGCTAAATTACTAGACGCCCCTCTTCAAAAGGATGTACTATTTGGTGCTAATGCTGAGGAAGTATTACGGAAAATTGAGGAAAAGGCTAAATCAATGCAAACTGTGAAAGAATTTCAACAGGTTCAGCCCCCACGTTTTAGTAGAAATTGGCCTTCCAAAAACTGGTCCTTTCCTGCCACAGACAGACCCCAAAGAGGCAGATACAGGCGCCCGAGGGGCAAAGGACAATCCCAAGGATCGTACAGAGGCAGACAATGGCAAGCTCCTACACAAAGAGGTGGTGAGGACAACTCGCAATCTTTCAGAAAGCAAACCCAATGACTTTCCCCTTTGCATGCCAACCAGGTCCCAAATGGCAGCCCCCTTAGGAGGAAAGCTGGCATTATTCTCAAAAAATTGGCATGTTATCACAAAGGACAAATGGATCCTGGACATTATAAACAGAGGCTACAAATTCCATTTTCACACCCTTCCAAAAATGAGGGGCATGCCAAACCTGCCACACAATCAAAGGGCAGAGGCACAAAGGCAAATTTCGGATCTCATAAACATGAAAGCTATTCAAGTGGTACCTGCGCACGAACAAGGTCAAGGTTTTTATTCCAGGCTATTTCTGGTGCCAAGGAAAGGAAAAGATTGGAGACCTATTTTGGATCTATCAATCCTAAACACATTTCTACTCGTACCAAAATTCAAGATGCTCACTCTACAGCAACTTCTTCCCATGCTGGGCAAGGAGTCTTGGCTGGTAACATTGGACCTCAAGGAGGCATACCTGCATGTCCCAATCAGACAAAATTGCAGAAGGTACCTCAGATTTCTTGCAGGTTCAACCCATTATCAATTCTCTGCATTGCCCTTTGGCTTATCTACTGCGCCCAGAGTATTCACGAAATGCCTGGCATCAGTAATTGCCTACTGCAGACTTCAAGGGATACAAATATACCCCTATTTGGACGACTGCCTGATCCAAGCGGACAGCAAGCGCATTCTTCTGAAACATCTGGCTTATGTAATAATGTTATTGAACTCTCTGGGATACACAGTCAACAAAAGAAATCAAGGCTAATACCCTCTCGAAGATAATTTTCCTGGGTGCCAATTTGGACACAAACACCCAGATGGCCTACCTCACGCCAGGAAGCAGGGCAACTAATTCAATACTTCAGAACACTAGCAAATTGCACCAGGCTGACTGCAAGGAAAATCCTGCAGGCTCTGGGATTCATGGCATCTTGCATCTTACTAATCCCATGTGAAAAGCTGCATATGAGGAAACTACAATGGTACCTGAAAAACATATGGTCTCAACACAGCCACAGTTTGGAAACAATAATACCACTAATTCCATGTCTGCAAAAGGAATTTCTGTGGTGGGCTCAAGCATGTCAAACAAACACAGGTCTTCCATTCAGCAAGCCTCAAGCAGGGTTGGGAGGGTGGCCTAATGGTTAAGGTGTTTGCCTTGTAAACACAAGGTGCAGGGTTTGAGTCCCACAAGGGATAATTGGCTAGGCTTAAAATGGCTGGCAAGGGCAGTTAGCTTAGTAGTAACCTATGAACCTATGAACCTAAATCAAGTCATCACAACAGACGCCTCGGACTACGCCTGGGGGGCGCACATGACAGACCGGTGCATTCAGGGCAAATGGTCCCAAAAAGAAAAGCACCTTCACGTCAATCAAAAAGAAATGCTAGCAGTAATAAATGCTATCATAGCTTTCAAAGACCTTCTACAACCAGGTCAACTGTTGATAAGAACGGACAACACCACAGTTATGTGGTACATAAACAAAACGGGAGGAACACATTCTTACCCCCTATGCAGATTGGCCATGTCACTTTGGAACATGGCCATGGACTTACAAATGGAACTGCAAGCACAGTACTTGCCAGGCAAGGAAAACACGTTGGCAAACAACCTAAGCAGGAATATGACAGATCCACACGAATGGAAATTGCATCCAAAAGTTTTTACAGAAATAATCCAAGAATGGGGAAGGCCAGACACAGATCTCTTTGCCTCCCACAAGAATCATCAATTGACAAAATTCTGCTCAAGAATCTTCCATCCAAAGGCCTGGAGAGTGGACACTCTTTCCTTCAGTTGGACATCAGTGACAGTTTATGCCTTCCCTCCTCTTCCTCTGCTGCCTAAAGTTCTATTAAAGACCAAAGCAGACAGACCAAAGATGATCCTCATTGCTCCGGACTGGCCAAGGCAACACTGGTACCCACTCCTGAGGAGCCTGACGCATTCCCCACCATGGACCCTGCCTCTAATGCCTCTTCTTCTGACTCAGCACAGTTTCAAAACTCTTCACAGCCAGCTGAAAACACTCAATCTAGCCGGATGGAAGATTCCTTAGCATCACAATCCATGCCTCAGCCATTTCTGCAGAATACAACACTGATCCACCTTTATTCTCTCACCCTCTCTTAAGACAGTTCCTCAGAGGGGCTAAGAATTTAAGGCCTCCAAGGAAACAACCAATACCTGCTTGGGATCTTCATTTCATTCTGGAAAAACTGACCTTGCCTCCTTTTGAGCAAGCTGCCTCATCAGATTTGCAATATTTGTCCTGGAAAACAGCTTTCCTTCTGGCTATCACCTCAGCTCGTAGAGTTTCAGAACTACAGGCTCTCATGGCTGCCCAGCCTTTTATCATCTTCCATCAGGACAGAGTTTCCTTACGAACCAACCCGTCCTTTATGCCTAAAGTGGTATCCAGGGTAGCTTTAAATCAGGCCATACATTTACCTACTTTTTATCCTAATCCTCAAAACAAAGGGGAGAGATTACTACATTCCTTGGACATCCACAGACAACTGCGTTATTATTTGGACAGAACAAAGCCTTTCAGAAAATCAGAACAGCTCTTTGTGGCCTATGCGGTAGGAGCTCAAGGGACGCCAATTTCCAAACAGACAATCTCAAAATGGATAGCCCACTGCATACGCTTTTGCTATTCCTTTCATGGCAAAACTGTTCCTACAGGCATTAGAACTCATTCCACCAGGGCCACAGCCACCTCTGCAGCCTTCCTCAGAGGAGTTCCTACCAAGGATATTTTGGAAGCAGCCACTTGGAGTTCTGTGCATACCTTCTCCAAGCACTACAACCTACCATTATACTCCAAATCTAGAGCAGGCTTTGCCACTGCAGTCTTGCAGGGCATTTTGGCTCCTCCTCCTAGTTCCACCTAGTGCCTACCACCCCTTTCTTAGCTTTGGGATTCTACCCATCTGTTATGACTGCAGCTGTTTGCACGCTGAACATAGTACAGTTTTGTACTTACCATAAATGTAGATGTTCGAGTGCTAATACAGCTGCAGTCCAGGTTTCCCTCCCTCCTTCCCCTCTTGGGACAGGCCTATAGGCTAACACACCCTCTTACAACCTGATTGGGGTTTTCATTTATGATGTATTTGCTTGCAACTACTGTATTTTGATTATATTGCACTGCATTATCACACAAATTTATGTATTGCCTTCCTTCTGGGGGCATCTGACATCTGGGGCAAGAAAAACTGAAGAAAATGGCGTTGGCTGGTTCCTTTATACCCCTGTCGCACTGACGTCCGGGAAGAAGCGACAACAACCGACGCCGGACCTAGACTTTGGAATTCGGCCGACCGAGGACCCGCCTGGCGACAGGAGAACCCATCTGTTATGACTGCAGCTGTATTAGCACTCGAACATCTACATTTATGGTAGGTACAAAACTGTACTTTCCTGTTCCTGCACCGTTGCCTTTTCGATCAGCCCTGGACTTTGGACCCAATTCCAGACCTCCTGGTTCATCAATCAGGCGGGTTGCATCAATCCCTCCAAACTCTCCAGCTCACAGCTTGGTTGCTCCACTTCCAACCTTAGCCAGGCTTCCTAGCATTTCCCCAGCAGTCCTTGAGATTGTCTCCTCTCATAAGTCTACAACAAGGAAAACTTATGCTAGCAAATGGAAACGTTTCTCTTGTTGGGCAGATGCTAGGAATGTGGATGCTTTTTCAGCCCCAGTCCACGTAATTCTGGAATTCCTAGCACAACTGTTTAACTCTGGGTCTGCTTCCGCTACAATCCGGGTACAGTTAGCGGCCATTTCTAACTTTCATGTTGGCTTGTCGAATTCTAACATGGTCTCATAAGCTCTGTAAAGCTTTTTTGAGAGGGACATTTAGGCCTCCAGTGAGAGATCCCCCCCTCCTCCTTGGTACCTTAATTTAGTCCTAACTTCCTTAATTCTGCCCCCTTTTGAACCAGCAGCATCCTGCTCTATCAAGTTTCTATCCTGGAAGACATTTTTTTGGTAGCTATTACTTCAGCCAGACGCGTCTCCTAACTTCAGGCACTATGCGTTCGTCCTCCCTACTTGGTGTTTCATAAGGACAGGGTTGCTCTGAGGACTAATCCTTCATTTCTTCCTAAAGTCCGCTCAGAAAATAATTTAAACCAATCTATTAGATCTTCCTGTGTTTTTCCCTAATCATACCAACAAGGCAGAGTACAAACTACACCAATTGGACGTTCATAGACAATTGCGTTTTTACCTACACAGAAAGAAAGAAATAAGGAAATCGGACCAATTATTCCTTTCTTATGCTTTAGGCAAACAAGGTCTCCCAGTTTCCAAGGTAACCTTGTCGAGATGGTTGTCACACACTATTACCTTCATTTATCAGTTAAGGAATAAAGAGTTACCTGTTAAACCGAAAGGTCATTCTAGTAGGGCCTTGGCCACCTCTGTAGCCTTCCAGTCCAGGTTGCCCATGGATTCTATCTGTGCAGCTGCCACATGGGCAAACCCTCATACCTTTATTTCTCATTACAAGCTAGATATGGTCTCCAGGAGCAGAGCTGACTTTGGTTCCACTCTTCTGAAGAGTCTGTTCCACTGAGCCACCCAGGATGTTAGGTGCTAGGGACGCTGTCCCAACCAGCAAGAACGAAGGCGAGATAGACAACTTAACATAAAGAAGTTATGTACCTACCATAACGTTCCATGTTGGTTGTCTTCATCTCGCCTTCCTTCTTGCGTCCCACCCTCCGTCCCCCTGTCCTAGTGGACCGAGAGGAATTCCTGTTTCACTGGCTGTGTGTTCTCTTGTTTTTCCTCTATTGACTTAGAGAATATGGCAGGTATAGTCAGCTAATTAATTATTTTGACTGGTTTATTCTCTTATGTCTGGAGTTATCTATTTCAAACGAGTTCTGGGTAGCTATCGCTAGGCATTATGGGATAAGGGGTAGCCTCGAGCCAGTAAAGCTCTCGAGCTATTGAAGATGGCCGAGTCGGAGCCGAGGATCGGCTCCGAACCCAACCAGCAAGAAGGAAGGCGAGATGAAGACAACTAACATGAAACGTTATGATAGGTACATAACTTCTTTTTCTTTGTGTTTTACTGTTGCAGTCATCACATTTGGGTTATCCCTGCCAGGGTAGCCCTCTGCCGGCCCAAATACCAGAGACTTAGTATTTCTCCGTTGGTTGCGGTCGCTTGAGGACTGATGTCAGGTTGTCAGTAGTATAAACTCAGGCAGCCGATGCCATTACATCAGTCTTTCTTGCCATGGAGCCCAAAGCAGAAGTAGTTTGCACGAGTGCTGGTCAGCCGCCACCCGAGTTTCCATTTCCAAATTGAGGTTGAAGTCTTCTAAAGCTAAGTACCCCGTTGGGGATCCTTTTTTCTTGCACTAACCGGTGTCAGGAAAAGTTAATTGTTTTGCCTGTGGAAAGCAAATACCACACAGACTTCCACTCTTAATGCGTATCTTGCTAGGCCCAGACCACGACATCCCTAGTTGTCGCTTCTGTGCTTTAAATGCCACAAGTATCTGTCGTTGAGCCCTTATTGCAGCCAGATATTTTCGTTTACAGTCCTCTAATTCCGACGTGGCTTCAGTAAGCCATCCGACAGCAGATCTTCCGAAAAAGCGTAAAGATAAAGACAGAGACGGACTGCACATGTCCAAACCTACCGACAACTCTTCCATTAAGTTAGTCATCAGTCCTTCGGTACTCAGTGAGGCACTTTCGCAGCCCCTGATGCCTGCTTCAGTTGATTTGCAGGCCGCTACCGAGACCCTTTCGGAGTCCAGTATGCCACAAAACTCTTCTTCGTCTAAGGATCCTGCAGTCGTATCTACCTTGGATGTATCCGGAGCCGCTGAGCAGGCATGGTTTTTGTGGAAATCCTTCGCACCACCGAATCTCAACACAGACGTCTTCTTTCGGGGCTACCGTTCTTTCAAAAACAATTGTTTCTTAGGTCCAGGGTTCGAACCACACCCAAGAAACAGACTACCCACTCTCAGATGCCTGCTTCCTTGCCTCAGTCTCGAATGCTTAAAATGGCGGAAGATTTATGCTGATCAGGGGAAGCCAAGCTACCCCTTCAAAAAGGAAGAGATCTGTCCCCAGTAGTTCTGTCTGAACAAGAGTCAGATGAATCCAGTGCATCTAACTATGAAGACATACAACCCCTCTCCACTTATGAGGATTCTAATGCAGAAGATTCCATTCCTTCAGCCTCTCCCCTAGAGAATTTTACCTTTGGGGAAACCCTGCATACTTTAAGGGAGCATTTCCAGTGGGAAAGTCAGGACTACCCTCAGTCTAAAAAGAGACTCTGGGAATTCCTAGATTTTCCACAACAGACACTTGGCCATCTCCCCAGTTCTGGATGTGATGGATGATGTTTTCCTTGAATCCAGCTTGACTCCTGATGGCCCTACCTCCTTGCTTCCAGAAAACCAGACTGGTACTTCAGAGTCCCTGACTCTTACAAATATCTTTTCAAAAATCCTACAGCTGACCCTAAGGTTATTTCTCAAGGGCCAAAAGGGATTAAAGCAACCTCTGCTAAGAATCCCACACCCTCAGACCGGTATTCCCGAGCATTAGACAGATGGGGTTAGAAAGTATACACCTTCGCTACTCTTGCTTTCAGGGAACTAAATTATCAGTTCCATATGCTTAAATATCAGCAACATACTTTGGAACTCCTTAAACAAAAAATGTCTTCCTTTCCTGCTTAGGCAGAATCTAAAGCTGTGCAGGATTTAATGCACTCTGCAAGTCAAGTAACTAGACACACTTTGCACTGTGGTTTTGATGCCCTAGAAGCTTCTTGCAGGGCAGCAGTTACTGGATCTGTGGTTAGACGAACATTCATGGCTTAAGGAAAACCCCCTGCCAGACCATGTCAAATCTAAATTGTTGGATGTCCCCTTGCACAAAGATAACTTGGCACTAAGGCAGAAGAGTTCTTAAAGAAGATGGAAGAAAAAGCAAAATCTATGCAAACCGATTTCTTACAGGTACAGCCCCCTGGATTCAGCAGGTCAAACAGACCCCCCCCCCCCAGACAGCAGCCCCAGGGAATGCAGAGATCTAAGTAGTGGACTACCTCCACGTCAAAAACAGGGAGTTCTAAGCCACCCCCTTATGGTAAGAACTCTCAATGACTCGCCTCTGCCCACCCTCACTTACCCCTAGAAGGAAAACTCTCTCACTCGAGCACCTGGGCCACCATTACCAAGGAACAATGGGTTCTGAACAGTGTGTCTCAGGAATACAAATTCTCCTTCCACACACTCCCAACACCAAAAGTGTTCCCAGATCCTCCAAGTTAGTGGGCAGAGGCTCAAAAGCAAATCTATTCCCTGCTGTCTATGAGGGCAGTAGTTCCTGCAGAACAGATAGGCCAAAGCTTCTGTTCCAGACTTTTCCTGGTGCCCAGAAAAGAGGGCACCTGGCATCCCATCCTCAATCTATCCATTGTAAAGACCTTCCTGGTGATCCCAAAATTCAAAATGCTCACCCTCCAGCAGCTGTTACCCATGCTCTCCAAGGGCGCTTGGCTAGCGACCCTAGATCTAAGAGGCCTACCTCCACATTCCTATCAGGCAATCATGCAGGAAATATTACCGCTTCAGAGCAGGTTCTCAACAATTTCAGTTCTCTGCGCATCCCTTTGGCTTGTCTACTGCTCCCAGAATTTTCACAAAATGCCTTGCTCCGGCCATTGCCTTTTGCAGGCAATAAAATATTCAGATTTACCCCTACTTAGATGGCTGCCTTATTCAGGCAGACAGCCAGGAAAAGCTGCACAAGCACCTGGCCTTTGTAAAGACCCTACTAACCTCACTAGGGTACTCAATCCATGAAAAGAAATCAAAGCAGGTGCCCACCCAAAGGATAATCTTCCTTGGGAGCAACTCTGGACACAGTATCCCAGATGGCATACCCTACACCAGAGAAACAAAATTTCCTGACAACTACCTCTCTCAACTGGACACCAGGCCCCAGCTTTCTGCAAGAAAAATCCTGCAAGCTTTGGGGTTCATGACATCCTGCATACTCCTCATTCCATATACCAGATTGCATATGAGGAAACTTCAATGGTACATAAAGAGCCTTTGGTGTCAACACTGTCAAGCCTTGGAAACTCTCTAATGACTTGCCTCGGAAAATATTTTTTTTGGTGGGCAACAGCATGCTCCCACAACAAGGGACTGCCCCTTTCCCCTCACCCCGCCGCCCAGACCCTCACCACAGACGCATCAGACTATGCTTCCGGAGGGCCATTGGAACCCACAGCAAATCCCTCTGCACATCAGTCAAAAAGAGATGATACTGTGCAGCGCGCCTCAATAGCTTTCAAACCCCTTCTCTCTCCAGGGGTTCTCCTGATCAAAACAGACAACACCTCTGCTATGGTGCATCAACAAGCAGGGAGGGATTCACTCCTAGCCTCAATGCAGGCTGGCCATGACCCATTGGCTCACAGCCTCTTCCATGCCACTACACCGGTTAGCAGAATACCTACCAGACTATCTCAATTCCCTGGCAGACCAGTTAAGCAGAAACCTTCTGGACCCACACGAGTGGCAACTCAACAAAAGAACCTTCACCCTAATAATTCAGAAACTGGGAACCCCGAAGGTCAACCTCTTTCCCTCCCACAACGGCCATCAGCTCAGCAAGTTCTGCACCAGGGAGCATCACTGCTTGGCTTGGAAAGTGGGTATCCTGTCCTTTCCCTGGGTCATCCTCTGTCTGTGCCTTTCCTCCCCTACCTCTCATCCCCAAGGTACTGCTCAAAATAAGGGAGGAAAAACCAAGGACCATTCTAATAGCTCCAGACTGGCCCCGACAACACTGGTACCCCTTGCTGTGCACCCTGTCCCCACTGCCTGCATGGCATCTTCCACAGATACCAAACATCCTAACCCAGAGGGGAGGGGAATTCATGCATCCCCAATTGCAGGCACTCAGTCTGCCATCCTCAGTAAACAGGTTCTGGATGTTATCTGAGGCCAGACGCCCTAGCACCAGAAAGTCTTACGCAGAAAAATGGAAAAGGTTCTGCAACTGAATCCAGGCTAAGGGGGCCATTACGGCACAGCCCTCCATCCCTCTCATCCTGGATTACTTAGCTGACCTACTACACAGTGGTCTCTTTCTCCTCTATTAAAATTCATGCCTCTGCTATTTCTGCTCATTTTCCCACTGAGTGTAGCCCCTTTTCTCACACCCTTTGATCAAACAGTTCCTCAGAGGGGCTAGGAACTTGAGGCCCCCCAGAAGGGCACCAGCATCAGCTTGGGACCTTAACTTAGTCTTAGAAAAGCTCACCCTGCCTCCTTTCGAACCAGCTTCTTCGGCAGAGCTAACATTTCTCTCCTGGAAGACTGCATTCCTTCCGGCCATCACTTCAGCCAGAAGAGTCTGTGAGCTGCAAGCACTCATGGGTGTGGAACCCTTCATTATCTTCCATACAGACCAGGTATCCCTCAAAGCTAACCCATCCTTCATGCCCAAGGTGGTGTCCAGTGTGGCTCTCAACCAATCCATTCATTTGCCCACCTTCTTTCCTAATCCACAGAACAAGGGGGGTAAGGATCCTTCACTCTCTAGATGTGCAGACAGCTCAGATACTGTCTGGACAGGACTAAATCCTTCAGAAAGTCTGATCACTTGCTGGTTAGTTTTCCTACAAGGGCAGAAGACAAAGCTGTATCCAAGCAAACCATTTCCAAATGGATTGCATACTGCATCCGTTTCTGCTACAAACAGCATGGTACACCTCCCCCCAAGGGGGTTAGGACACACACCACCAGAGCAGCCTCACCTCTGCAGCTTTCCTCAGAGGTGTCCCCACCAAGGACATCCTAGAGGCTGCTACATGGACATCTGTTCACACTTTTACCAAGCATTACCAACTGCCTCTCCTTCAAATCCAGGGCAGGGTTTGCTTCTGGAGTCTTGCAGCGCATCCTAGACAGACCCTAGCTTCCTTGACTGCCTCCACTGATTTCTTCAGCTTTGGGAATCTACCCAAATGTGCTGACTGCATCAGTGAAACATGAAGAACATAGTACAGATTGTCTTTGTGTTTAACTGTTGCAGTCATCACGTGTGGTTTATCTGCCTGCAGGTAGCCCTCAGCCGGCCTGAATACCAGAGTCATGGGATTTCTGTGTCTGATGCAGTTGCTTCATCCATGACATCAGGTAGTCAGGGGTATAAAACGTGCAGCCGATGCCATTACATCAGTCATTCTTGCCGTGTGGTGCCCGAAGCAGAAGCAGTTCGCAAGTGCCGGTTGGCAGACTCCTGAAATTTTCAAAGTGAAGTTGTTAAATCTCGACATTTATTCTCACTGATGGGTTCGGACCTGATCCTCTGCTCATACACGGCTGATAGCAAAGCTCTAGGTTTGCCAGTAGCTCGAGACCAAGCCCCTTATCCCACAATGCACTGCTGGAATTGCCTCAGATCTAGTTTGCCACGGCAAGAGAGATCTAGGTGATCCAGCTAGCTCGGACTATTTGTGATAGAAAAAACAGCAAGTTCTTATAAAAAAATCTTTCTTTTTGTTTTAGAGGATAGTTGTGTATTAGTGTTTAAAAATTTGATAATAGTTTCTATAGTTTTGGATAGATAGTGCCCTTTTTGGCTTAGTTGTTTTGTGTGAGCCTTTAGCCCTATTTAGACTTATTAATCTTTCTTATAGTCAGTGTTTTTCTTTGTGGGCTTCTTTAGCCCTGTATTTGTAAACTATAGTTAGTTATGATGAGTTAGTTATTGATAGTACCCGGATTGGGCTTAGTATTTTGTGGGTCTTTACAAGTAAAGTAAAGACTTTACTGTCTTACGTTTTTGCAGTATACTAGTTTGTTTTACCTTAACTATGTCGGATGACAAGGAAAAATCCCATCCTAAATCTGGATTCAAGAAATGCCCAGATTGTGGGCAGAAAATGTCAGTCACTGACTGACACATTCAATGTGTCTACTGTCTGGGGGCTAAATGCCTCCAAGACACTGGCAGCATTTGCCATTCCATTTCTTCAAGAGTCCTCTTGGAGAGGAGGAAGCTAATAGACAGGGGATTGCTACAGCAATCCTTTTCTGAGGTGTTGAGTAGCCATGAGGGTAGTAGCACGTCCTCCAAATCCTCAAAATCCAAATCTTCAGACAAAGTGACAAAAAAGGCAAAATTTTCAGGAGGGGGGGTCATCGGTTCCACAGACCTCGGAACAGAGTGTACCTTTGATTTGGAGCCAGCTCTCAGTATTGGAGCCCGGGTCTGAAGTTCCTTCTCCTCTGCTCCAGGCAGCACCTTCGGTGCATTCAGCTAAGTCCTCAGTCAGCCTTTCAGATTTGGACATGGATCGGCTAGTGCCAAAGCTTTTACAGGCACCAGGACTTGCCAAATTGTTGTCTGCCCCGACCAGCTCATCGTTGCCGAAGACCATGGAACCGGATTTGTCTACTCCTCCGAGCCGTACTGGACTCTCGGAGCCAAAGGAAACTGAACCGATGATTGTCGAACCCTTGGAGTTGATACCCGCACTGGTGTTATCGGCTCCATCTACTCGGATGTCCTCTGCGACAACCGTGGACTCTAGGAGCCGACACTCTCCCATCGGGTCCAGGGAGGATAGTCTAACCGATTTGTCGGTGCCGACTCTTCCTCTTGGGGCTTCGGCTCAGATGAGCTCTGCTCCTACCTCGGGCACGGAGCCCAGGGTTTCAGTGCAGGAAGATCGGACGGTACTCTTGGGTCTGTCCACTCCTCGTCGGAGCCGTGGTGCCTTCGATGCTATGAGGAGAGTTTTGTCTCCAAAGACAATGTCAGCATCGGTTCAGCCTTCCCACTCCCCTCAAGCTCCTGTGTCTGCTTCTTCATCTACTGGTCCCTCTAAGCATAGAGACCCCTAGCCTCAAGTACCCCCACAGAGTGTCCCCTGCCCTTCTGAGACCTCCCCAGATCCCCCCACTGAGGAGGTGCCCAGGAAGACACTGTGTAAGAGGAGGCACTTAGACTCCCCACAGGAGTCTTTGACAACTGACACGGACATGGATGAGTCAGAAGGGTCCCCTCGATCCCCCTCTGATGATATCTCCTTTGCAGAGATACTAGAGATCCTTAGTCAGATGGGCGATTGGCAGTCCAAGACCCCCTACTGAGGACGAGTCCGTGCTCTTGAAGGCTTTTGGGTCTCAAACTTCCACTTCTTGGGTGTCTCTGCCTAACGACGAGCTCATAGAACTGATTTCTCATAAGGCGTGGGAGTCACCGGAGGCCATGGAACCTGTTCCTCGTAAGCCCAATAAATTCATGTGTGCCCCAGTGGATAAGCCATTTTTGACAAAGGGAGTGCCTGTTGATGCCATGGTGGTAGCTGCAGCCACCAAAAAGGAAGTGTCTGAGGCATCCACATCTATCCATCCTCCTAACAGAGATTCTAGGGTCATGGATAGATATGGGAAATGCATGTTTAGTTCAGCGACTTTCTCTGCGATCACTGAACTACTTAACCCACTTTACGAGACTACAAAGAGATCTCCTGAAAGACTTAGGAGATACTCTCCAGTATATGGTAGCTGCAGGGGTGGCCGACAAAGTTAACTCCCAGCTCGCTACCCTAAACTCAGTGGTAAACTCGTCCATGCGTCTCATATCCTATACAGCTGATGGTTCGAGTAGAGCCGCTAGTTAGGGCATTGCTCTACGAAGACAAGCCTGGATGCATCTCTGTTCCTTTGCGGAACCTTTTAAGTCTTTCTTTATTAATACCCCATTCGATGGCTCATCACTGTTTGGGCCCAAAGTAAAAAACTTTAACCAGGTGTAAGCAGGAAGGCAAGACCTTATCTGCCGTTGGAGTCGGTTTTTCTACCCCTACTCGGCCCTACCCCAAGGGCCCTAGGGGAGGGAAAATGTGGTTCCGAAAAGCACAGGGAGCCTTTCAGGACACACTTGGAGAAACCCCCTCTAGAGACAGAGGAGGGGGTTATAACGGAAGACGCCGCCTCTGCGGCAGAGGGGGTCCGCAGCAACAGGGTGACAGGGGTCAGTTCTCTGGTCAACCCTACCAGCGCCACTGAAAGGGGACCCGACTGTTCAGCACTGGAGGCAGTCGGGGGTCGCTAGTCTTTGTACCCAGAAGCCTGGCTAAACATAACATTAGATACATGGGTACAAAGCATCATTTCCAGAGGATATTTCATACCGTTCTCTTCCTCTCCCATTCCTGTAAACAGAATCCCAGATGTTCCACCCAATCTCAGGGAACAAGCAATCGTAGAGGTCTACAAATTGCTAGAAAGAGTCATCCAACCAGTCCCAGCAGACCAAGTTGGACTCTGAACTTACTCAAGATTCTTTTTGGTACCAAAGAAAACAGGGGACTGGAGACCTATCTTGGACCTCAGCAGACTCAACCAGTTCGTTAATAGAGACGTTCCGAATGGTCACGCTTCAGTCCATTCTTCCCTTCCTAGGGAAAGGCGATTGGATGTGCTCCATAGATCTCAAGGACGCGTACTATCACATAAAGATGAACAGACGCTCCAGAGATAATCTGCTTTTCCGGCTGGGAGCCAATCATTACCAGCTTCGAGCCCTGCCCTTTGGTCTCACTACAGCCTCCAGAGTGTTCACCAAATGCATGGCAGTGGTCACGGCTCACCTGAGATGTATATGATTTCAGGTGTTTCCATACCTAGACAATTGGCTCCTCACCGCTACCACCAGGCATCAATTGACACAGGCAACACAATACACTCTGACACTCTGCCATCAATTAAGCATTACAATCAACTTCGAAAAGTCTGCCTTATTGCCATCGCAGCATACCGTTTTCATAGGAGCAAAGTTAGATACCTCAACTACCACTCTACATCTTCCTATCGAAACAGTCTCACTTTTCTGCCAACACGTTAGCTCACTGGTGTCAAAGAACAAAGCTACAGCAGCAGAGGTATTGACAGTACTAGGTTTGATGGCGGCAGCAATCCTGGCTATACCACTCGCAAGGATGCATATGCAAATTCTTCAGTGGCTCCTCTTTGCTCAGTGGTCGTACCAGAAACTATCGATGCAACACATGATTCTCATTATGGATTCTTGCAAGAGAGACCTTCGGTGGTGGTTGATGTGTCTTCATGCCACAAGCGGAAGACCCTTTGTCCCCCCCCCCCCAGTAGCCACTGTGACCACGGATGCTTCCCTGATAGGGTGGGGGGGGCATTTTCAGGGAAAGACTGCCCAAAGCACATGGACAGATCAAGAATCCCATCTGCACATCAATGTTCTAGAGTTGAGAGCAGTACTTCTGGCGTTGCAGTACTTTCAGGACTCTCTCCCTCTAGGAAATATTGCAATTCAGACGGACAACATGTCAGTGGTCTGGTACTTAAACAAGCAAGGTGGAACCAAGTCTTACCCCCTTGGTTGAGAAGCCCTCAGGATCTGGCAACGGGCTGTGTCATCACAGCATTTTCTGTTAGCAACGCACATCCCGGGGAAATCCAACATGATAGCGGACAAGCTAAGCAGGGCGATATTGCTCCCTCACAAGTGGTCTCTCAAACAGGTTGCGGAGTTGATTTTCCGCAAATGGGGCCAGCCTTGCTGCGACCTCTATGCCAGCCACATCAATTCAAAATGCAGAAGCTACTTTGCCCTAATACAACCTCCCAGTCATTCCCCCAGAGATGCACTTTTACACGATTGGCCCCCGGGTCTCCTTTATGCATTTCCACCCTTCTCATTGATACCCAGATTTTTACAGAAAGCAAAATCGCTGGGAAGGACTGTTATTCTCATAGCACCCTACTGGCCATGACATATTTGGTTCCCGTTTTTCCACCATCATCTGTTGGAAGATCCATGGATCCTGGACCCAGTTCCGGACCTTCTGAAGCACCCGTCAGGGGACCTCCATCCTTCACTGCAGTCCCTGAAACTGACTGCTTGGCTAATCCACTTCCCCTAATTGCCAGGCTTCATTCAATTTCAGAAGATGCAAGACAAATTCTCTTGTCTTCTCACAAGCCGCCTATCAGGAAATTATATGGCAGTAAATGGAAAAGGTTCTCAATTTGGGCCAACACACAGAAAATTGACCCTTTCCGAGCTCCGCTATCATCTATTTTAGAATTCTTGACAAAGATTTTTAAGGAAGGGGCAGCAGCTGCTACAGTTCGAGTCCAGTTAGCTGCCATCTCAAATTTTCACCTTGGGTTTGGTGACTCAAATGTTATGGGCCATAAACTATCTAAGACTTTTCTTAAAGGCGTTCTTCACATGAGACCTCCTATCAAAATTCCCTATTCTCCCTGGAATTTAAACTTTATGCTGTCTCAAATTATTCTTCCCCCTTTTGAACCAGCATCTTCTTGTGATCTCAAATATTTATCCTGGAAAACTATTTTTCTTGTGGCCATTACTTCTGGCTGCAGAGTGTCAGAACTTCAAGCATTATCTATTAGACCACCTTACATGATTTTTCATGCTGATAGAGTATCTCTCAGAACAACCCCCTCATTTTTGCCTAAAGTCTGTTCTGAATCAAATATCAATCAGGTCATTGAGCTGCCAGTCTTTTTTCCCAACCACTCTAGCAAATTGGAATACATGCTGCACAAACTTGATGTACACAGACAGCTCAGATTTTATCTTGACAGAACTAAGGATATTAGAAAATCATATCAACTTTTTGTATCCTTCTCAGAAGCCAGAAAAGACGATCCATTGGCTAAAACAACCATATCTAAATGGTAATCCTATTGTACATCCTTAGTTTATGAGAATGCGAGCATCCCATTAACACACAAACCTAAGGCTCATTCTACTAGAGCTGTCTCTACGTCATCTGCTTTTCAAGCTAAATTGCCCCTTGACAATATTTGCGCTGCAGCCACTTGGTCTAAGCCTCATACCTTTATCACGCATTACAAAGTAGATAAGACTTCAAGGGACAGGACTTCCTTTGGTTCCACGGTACTGAAGAACATACTTCCATGAGCCACCCAGGGTTGAGGGTGCTAGAGACGCTACCCATCAGTGAGAATAAACGGCGAGATTTAACAACTTCATATAAAGAAGTTATGTACTTACCATAATGTTCCATGTGAGTTGTTCATCTCGCCTTTATTCTCACGTCCCTCCCTCCTTCCCCCTTCTGGCTGACTGTTGACTTAGAGGCTAGTACCATCCTGGTTATTCAGTTTTTCTTTTTCCCCTTCGGGAAGCGTTCTTGGTAGAAATAAATAAGAGTACATATATTGTTACTCGCAGCAAACAAGATCTGAGGTAATTCCAGCAGTGCATTGTGGGATAAGGGGCTTGGTCTCGAGCTACTGGCAAACCTTGAGCTTTGCTATTGGCCGTGTCGGAGCCGAGGATCGGCTCCGAACCCATCAGTGAGAGTAAAGGCGAGATAACTCACATGGAACGTTATGATAAGTACATAACTTCATTTTTTTGAGTTTCAGACCTGAAGTCTTCTAAAAGTTAAGTACCCTGTTGGGGATCCTTTTTTTCTTGCTTTAACCGATGTTAGAAAAAATTCTTGCCTGTGGAAAGCAATTACCTCACAGAGATTTTCATTCATTACTGCATCACCTGTTTAGGCCCAGACCATGACGTCCCTTGCTGTCGGTTTTGTGCCTTGTTCAACGCCCGAACTATTCGTTGTCGGGCTATTTTTGTAGCTAAATTCTTTTGCTCTCCATCTCCGTACTCCTAAATGACTTCTGTAAGCCATCCGACTAACGATCCTCCGAAAAAACGAAAGGATAAGAGAGACTGACCGCATAGGTCCAAGGCTGCCGATGAAGCTAATGTTAAGCTAGTCGCCAGTCCGCCGGTACTCGGTGAGGTGCTTTCGCAGCCCCTGATACCCACTTCTATAGATTCACAGGCTTCTACTGAGACCCATTCTGAGTATGGTATGCCGCGAGAGGCTTCTTAGACTATGGAACCTGTGAATGTCTTCCTTGGATGGGTCCAGAGCCGCTGTGCAGGCACCAGCTTCTGATGGTGTTTTCAGGCCTTCCGATTTCCATATTAAAACCGAAGACTTCCCTTCAAACCAAAAATACCAAATTTCTCCGGCCTAACGTTCGCACTGTGCCTAGGAAACCAATGACCAAAGTGCATTCTAAGGCCCACATGCCACAAAAACAAATTATTAGAATGGCTGAGGACCTCATTACTTTAAGGGAAGTCAGCCTTCCCCCTCAAAAAGACCCAGAACTGATTTTCCTTCTGATTCTTCTGATCAGGAATCTGATTACTCTGATTCTTCTGATTTCCAGGAAATACCCTTATCTACCTATGAGGATTCTGATGCAGAGGATTCCATTCCCTGTCCTGTCCTGTCCTTTCCCTCTAGAAGATTTTTCATTTGGTGAAACCCTGCATACCCTTAGAGAACATTTCCTCTGGGAGAGCCAGGACTACTCCCAGTCCAAAAAGACACTCAGGGAATTTTTAAGCTTGCCTTAGCACAGGCCTCTAGCTATCCCTCCTCTTCTGGAAATTGTAGACGATGTCTTCCTGGAATCCAGCCTTACCCCTGATACCTTGCCTCCAGCTCCCAGGAAACCTGACAGGTACTATAGAGTGCCTGACTCCCACAAATGCCTTTTTAGGAATCCTACTGCGGATCCAGAGACCATTTCCCAGGGACCTAAAGGCATTAAAGCTATAACTGCCAAAAATCCTATCCCTTCGGACAGGGATTCCAGGGCATTAGACAGATAGGGAAAAAAAGGTATACACCTCTGCTATGCTTGCCATTAGGGCTTTAAATTGCCAGTTTCATAGAAGTATTAGCAGCATGTTATGGAGCTAATTAAACAAAAAATGTTGATTCCTGATTGTGCAGAAGACAAAGATTTACAAGAGTAAATGCGTTCTGCTAACCAAGTTGGTAAACATTCTTTGCAATGTGGGTTTGATGCTTTAGAAGCATCTTGCAGGGCTGCTGTCACTGGGTATGTTCTTAGAAGACATGCTTGGCTAAAGGAACAGAACTTGCCAGATCATGTCAAAGCAAAATTATAGGATGCATCATTAAATCTAAGAGCGTCTATTTGGTGGTAAAGCAGAAGTCCTCAAAAGAATGGAGGGGGAAGTTAAATCTATTCAAACTGTTAGATTTCTTACAAGTACAGCCACCTAGATTCAGTAGGCATTGGCCTTCAAAAAACTGGTATTTTCCTGTCCCTTCCAGGCCTTCTCAGTCCAAACCCAGGGGCAGATGACCACCAAGACTTCAGTCTCCGGTTATGCACAGATCTAAGCAATGGAGTGCTCCCATTTCCAAAACAGGGAGTAGTAAGCCTCCATCCTGTGGTAAAATTGCACAATGACTTATCCTTAATTCTTCCAAACCTTGCCCAAGTACTTGCACCTTTAGGAGGGAAACTTACACTGCATGCAAAAAACTGGCAGTACATTACGCAAGACAGATGGGTCTTAAACATTGTTTCCCAGGGATACAGATTCCGGTTCCACTTGCTCCCATCCATAAGCGGATGGCCAGAGGCCCAAAAGCAAGTACTTTCTCTTTTTAGTATCAAGGCTATTCAACCTGTCCCAGCAGAACAAAGGGGGAAAGTTTTTACTCCAGACTGTGTCTGGTCCCCAGAAAAGAAAACTCTTGGTGTCCTATCCTGGATCTGTCTATTCTCAACACCTTTTTGGTGGTTCCAGAATTCAAAATGCTAACTCTCCAACAGCTGCTTCCTGTGGTAGCCAAGGACTCCTGGCTAGCAACCCTAGATTTAAAAGAAAACTTATCTGCACATCCCCATAAGGGAATCTTGCAGGAAATACTTGCACTTCCGAGCAGGCTCTATGCACTTCCCTTTGGCTTATCTACTGTGCCCCGGATATTCACAAAGTGCCTAGCTCCAGCCATTGCATATTGCAGGCAGTTAAGAATTCAAATTTACCCATACTTGGACGATTGCCTGATTCAAGCGGACAGTCAGGAATTGCTATTTCAGCACCTGGCATTTGTAAAGAGACTTCTGACTTCACTGGGGTACACCATCAACGAAAAGAAATCACAACTGGTACCCAGCCAGCAGATTGTATTCCTGGGTGCAAGCTTGAACACAACTTCCCAGATGGCATTCCTCACTCCAGAGAAACTTATTTATTTGACAAACTATTTCAATCTGCTGGCCACCAAAACCCGGCTATCTGCAAGAAAAATACTGCAAGCCCTAGGGTTCATGGCCTCTTGCATTCTACTAATTCCATATGCAAGACTGCATATGAGGAAACTTCAGTGGTACCTAAAAAGTCTTTGGTGTCAACATTCTCACGACTTGAAAACAATGATTCGTATCATTCCTTGCCTAATGACAGAGTTCCTTTGGTCGGCAGAGGCCTGCAACCACAGCAAGGGACTCCCTTTCACTCTACCCCCTGCTGCCCAAACCCTAACAGACGCATCAGACTATGCATGGGGGGCTCACATGGCAGTGCATTCAGGGCAAATGGAAACCAAAGCTAATTAACCTGCATATCAATCAAAAAGAAATGTTAGCTGTACAGAATGCTCTGACAGCCTTCAAAAGCCTTATTCTTCCAGGACAACTATTGGTAAAGACAGACAATACCACAGTTATGTGATACATAAACAAGCAGGGCGGAACTCATTCCTGCCCACAATGCAGACTTGTCATGGCTCTGTGGAACACAGCCTGGAGCTGCCAAGTGAACCTACAGGCTCAATTCCTGCCAGGCAATCTAAATTCACTGGCAGACTACTTAATCTCATGGACCCACACGAGTGGAAACTGGAACCCAAAATATTAAAGCTTTTGAGGAACAGGTGGGGACACCAGAAGTGGACGTTTTTTCTTCCCCTCAGAACTATCAATTGAGCAAATATTGCACCAGAACTCCCCACAGCCAAGCTTGGAAAGTGGATGCCCTGTCCTTCATCTGGGAAAGCCTCTCCGTCTATGCCTTTCCCCCTCTGCCACTCCTCTTGAAGCTTCTACTAAAAATCAAAAGACAATCCTGATTGTGCCAGACTGGCCATGCCATCACTGGTACCCTCTTGCGCAGTATGACAGTTCTACAAACATAAGTGCAATCAGACCTCTGCACGTACGGCTACTGCATGGCTCAAAGGCATCAAGGAATTACAAAAACATGGTAGAGCCAGCAAAGAGTGGACCAAAATCTGTTTATTGAAGGAAGGAGGAAAAAAACATACCGGTTTCGGCCCTTAGGCCTTCCTCAGTGTTTGTAACAGTTACAAAATTAACAACATATATATATATATATATATATATATATGTACATACATACAGAGAAAGAGGTTGGCAAAGAAGTGGGATTGTCAGAGAGATGAAAGTAGACAGGAGTATAAGGAGATGAGGTGCATGGCAAAGAGAGAGGTGGCGAAGGCTAAGGATAAGGCATATGAAGACTTGTATGAAAGGTTTGACACTAAGGAGGGTGAAAAGGACCTGTACCGATTGGCTAGACAGTGGGACCGAGCTAGGAAAGATGTGCAGCAGGTAAAGGTGATAAAGGGTAATGAGGGAAACATACAAGCGAGGAGTGTGTGTTGAGGAGATGGAAAAGAGTACTTTGAGGGGTTGACGAATGAAGAGAATGAGAGGGAGAGAAGGTTGGATGATGTAGGGATAGTGAATCATGAAGTACAATAGATTAGCAAGGGGGATGTAAGGATAGCTATGAAGAGGATGAAGAATGGAAAGGCTGTTGAGCCAGATGACATACCTGTGGAAGCTTGGAGGTGTTTAGGTGAAATGGCAGTGGAGTTTTTAACCAGATTGGTTAATGAAATCTTGGAAAGTGAGAGGATGCCTGAGGAATGGGAGAAAAAGTGTTTTGGTACCGATTTTTAAGAATAAGGGTGATGTGCAGAGCTGTAATAACTACAGAGGGATTAAATTGATCAGTCACAGCATGAAGTTGTGGGAAGGAGTAGTGGAAGCAAGGTTAAGAAGGGACGTGATGATTAGTGATCAGCAGTATGGTTTCATGCCTGGAAAGAGCACTACAGATGCGATGTTTGCTCTGAGAGTGTTGATGGACAAGTACAGAGAATGTCAGAAGGAGTTGCATTGTGTTTTTGTAGACTTGGAGAAAGCATATGACAGGGTGCTTAGAGAGGAGTTGTGGTATTGTATGAGGAAGTCAGGAGTGTCAGAGAGGTATGTAAGAGTGGTACAGGATATGTACGAGGGTAGTGTGACAGCGGTGAGGTCTGTGGTGGGAGTGACAGATGCATTTAAGGTGGAGGTGGGGTTACATCAAGGATCGGCTCTGAGCCCTTTCTTATTTGCAATGGTGATGGACAGGTTGGCAGACGACATCAGACAGGAGTCCTGGTGGACTATGATGTTTGCAGATGACATTGTGATCTGTAGTGAGAGTAGGGAACAGGTGGAGGAGACCCTGGAGAGATGGAGATATGCTCTAGAGAGAAGAGGAATGAAGGTCAGCAGGAATAAGACAGAATATATGTGTGTGAATGAGAGGGAGGATAGAGGAATGGTGAGGATGCAAGGAGTAGAGGTGGCGAAGGTGGATGAGTTTAAATACTTGGGGTCAATAGTTCAGAGTAACGGTGAGTGTGGAAGAGAGGTGAAGAAGAGAGTACAGGCAGGATGGAGTGGGTGGAGAAGAGTGTCGAGTGATTTGTGACAGACAAGTACCTGTAAGAGTGAAAGGGAAGGTCTACAAGAGGGTAGTGAGACCAGCTATGTTATATGGGTTGGGGACAGTGGCATTGACAAAAAGGCAGGAGTTTGAGCTAGATGTGGCAGAATTAAAGATGTTAAGATTTGCACTGAGTGCGACGAGGGTGGACAGGATTAGGAATAAGTATATCAGAGGGTCAGCCCAGGTTGGAAGGTTTGGAGACAAAGCCAGAGAGGCATGATTATGTTGGTTTGGACATGTGCTGAGGAGGGATGCTGAGTATATTGGGAAAAAGATGCTAAGGATGAAGCTACCAGGTAACAGGAAAAGAGGAAGGCCTAAGATAAGGTTTATGAATGTGGTGAGAGAGGACATGCAGGTGGTTGGTGTAACAGAGCAAGATGCAGAGGACAGGAAGAAATGGAAACAGGTGATCTGTTGTGGCGACCCCTAACGGGAACAGCCGAAAGATGATGAGATATATATATATATATATATATATATATATATATATATAATATTCAACTGGACGTATAAGAGAATTTAAGTACCTTTATCTGTACTTTTTTTTCCAAATAATACAGTATTTAAAGTGATTAAATTGTGTTGCACGAATATTAACTGAGCAGGAAGTTTTGAATTTGCTCTTCATTCAGTGCATGCTTAAATTTTATTATCTGTAGTAATTGCAGGTGTGGGGGTAGCCACATTCTATGATTTCCTGTCAGTGACTAAGTGGTACAGTTTGAAATATTTTCTGCTTACAAACCTCAGCTTTGGCCGGCTAAGATCAAGCTGCATTCAACTGGACGTATAAGAGAATTTAAGTACCTTTATCTGCACTTTTTTTCAAATAATACAGTATTTAAAGTGATTAAATTGTGTTGCATGAGTATTAACTGAGCAGGAAGTTTTGAATCTGTTCTTCATTCAGTGCATGCTTAAAGTTTATTACCTGAACTGTTAATAGCAGCAGTCTGCATTTAAAGTGGAACCTGTGTGTTGAGAGACAGCCTTACAAGACTATCTGCAAATATATAGAGCTGAGTATATTTTTCTGTATTATTGAGCTAAATTGTCTGTTGTCATAGTGTTCTGCAAATTTACAGAGATCAGTATATATTTTTTTGGTTTTATAATTTGCACTCGGATTCCTCATATCTCTGTTGAAACCCCCCGTTCTTGGTTGTAGTTTAAATTTGGTGGCTTTTGCAGTGCCCGCCCCACTGTAGATTTGATCTAGGACACTCCCCCAGTCCCATCTCTTTACCGTATTCTACCTAATAAACCCTTTCCGCACTTGCTTTTAGTCCTTTTTAATTTAATTACATTTTTTCAAACTGTGTGTGAACTAATATTGCTACGTACTCAAGTGTGCCAGCTCGTACTGCATGTGAATTGTTTTTACTACTGTTTTTGCTACTTTTCTGAAAAAAAAAAAAAAAATAAAAAAAATTGTAAGGCTGTTTCCTACCTTTCCTGTAATTAGTGTTCCAGATACAGATTTGCTGTATCCAGGACTGTTTGTAAGCTTCTGAGCCCCCAAGCCTTTCTGTGTTGGAGGGAAGCCTTCTAGCTTATCAGTGGGAGTGGTAAGCACTAGGTAACCTGTCTACCACATAAGGAGTGGATGTCCTTCAAGGATGCATCTGCAGTCATAACAAATGGGTTGTCCTGTCGTCAGGCAGCCCTTCGGTCGGCCGGATTCCAAAGTCTGGGTCTGGCCTCGGCTGGTGTCGCACTTCACCCGACGTCATCTCTGCTGGTCTTCGGGTATAAAGGCATCAGCCGACGCCATTTTCCCCAGTCTTTCTTGCTGCGTGGCGCCCGAAGCAGAAGCTGTTCGCAAGTGCCGGTCGGTCAGATCCAGAGATTACTACTACGAATACTTCAAGACTTCTAAAGCTAAGTACCCGTTGGGGACTCTTTCTTGCCTCAGCCGATGTCAGAAAAAGTAAATAACTGTTTAACTTGTGGGAAACAAATACCTCATAAAGATTTCCACTCTTACTGCTTACCTTGTTTAGGCCCAGACCACGACGTAGCAGCCTGTTTAGCCTGTGCTTCCTTCAACCCGGCAACGCTTAGGCGCCGGTCGGAGAGTGCTGAACAGGTTGTCGGCTGAGATTTTGCGTACATTATGCCGTCGGACCCCCCGACTTCCCAAATTGTTAAAAAACGCAAAGAAAAAGACCGACTTTCATGGTCCGCGGTTTCGCCGAAACCTCGGTTAAGCAAACCGCGAGTGTCTCGGTTTCGGCCGAAACCGAGCAAACGGGTCATTCTTCAGCCGAATCCATGACTACTACCGAGGCTCCTGCTACCCTAGTTGAATCGGCCTCTGAAGTTTTGCCTACTAATGTGGTTTCTAGTGAATTATCAGACACCATCCCTTTGGATGTCTCTACCCCAGCACGTGGTGCTGCTAGGCCTCCTGCAGCCATGTCTATTAAGGCCTTTGCAAGGGCCAAAGCAGCCAAAACTGCTAAATCTGTGCCTGTTAAGCCCCCCTCACACAGGCCCAGTTCCAGTTCTCAAATGCTTACTCTGGCAGAGAATCTCATCTCTTTAATTAGGGGATCCCAATCTCACCCAGACAGGGCCTCTCAGCCTCCAGAAAAGAGACCTAGAGCAGAGCCCCCAGAGCCAGTGTCCTCTGATGATTCTTCGGATGACTCAGACATTTCAGACCATCCAGAGGCTCCTTTTTCTACTTATGAAGATTCCGATGCTGAAGAATCTATTCCTTCTGCCTCTCCACCGGAGGAATTTTCCTTTGGGGAAACCTTACATGCCATGAGAGAACAATTCCAATGGCAGGGACAAGATTTCTCAGATTCAAGAAAAAGGCTTAGGACCTTTCTACACTTACCACAACATAGGCCCTTAGCTATACCTCCAGTTCTACCTGTTGTGGATGATGCATTTAATGATGTTTGCTCTGCTCCTGATACTTTACCTCCAGCCCCTACCAAACCAGATAGGTTTTACAGGGTACCAGACTCTCATCACCACCTATACAAGGCCCCACTTGCAGATCTTGAGACTATCTCCCAGGGCCCTAAAGCAGTAGCTTCGACCACAGCAAAGAACCCTCTCCCTTCTGAAAGGGAATCCAGGTCCTTAGAGAGATGGGGGAAAAAGTTTACACCTCTGCTACTCTCTCAGCTACAGCTTTGAACTGTCAGTTTCATATGATCCAATACCAAGAGTTTATGCTTGATCAGTTAACTAAGAAACTGTCCTCTGATGACTCCTTAGATAAGAAATATGTTTTAGAAATGGTGAATAACATTCAGCAGGTTAGTAACCATTCTTTAAAATGTGGCTATGATGCACTGGAGGCTTCATTTAGATCAGCCATGACTGGCACAGTGATAAGAAGGCATGCCTGGTTGAAGGAACAGGTCTTGCCGGATCATGTTAAAGCAAAGCTGTTAGATGCTCCTATTGGATAAGGCCAGTCTAT
Organism: Protopterus annectens; assembly: GCF_019279795.1. NCBI lineage: Eukaryota > Metazoa > Chordata > Ceratodontiformes > Protopteridae > Protopterus > Protopterus annectens. The sequence continues at coordinate 1,588,994,462 of NC_056743.1, forward strand.
TTGGTACCCCTGCTCAGCAAGTAATGAAGAAAATGGAAGAGAAGGCAAAATCTGTACAAACAGTTAAGGATTTCTTACAGGTTCAGCCCCCAAGGTTTAGCAGGAACTGGCCTTCCAAAAATTGGTCCTTTCCAGACTCCTCAAAATCTCAGAGAGGCAGGAATAGACGTTCCAGAGGCAGAAATCAATCCAGAGGAGGTGCCTACAGAGGACGCCAGTGGCAAGGCAATAACCAGCGAGGCACAGACACAACCACTGCCACTACAACTGGACAATCACAGTGACTTGGCTCTGACACCGCCTACCAGGGAACAAATAGCAGCACATTTAGGCGAAAAGTTAGCCTTATTTACAAAAAACTGGCACTATATCACAAAAGACAAGTGGATTTTGCAAACCATAGACCAAGGCTACAGGTTTCACTTCCACACCATACCAGTAAAAAGAGGAATGCCAAACCTACCGCCAAATCAAAAAACAGAAGCTCTAAAGCAGATAGCTCAATTAACAAAGATGAGAGCTGTGGAGAGAGTACCACTAACAGAACAGGGCAAAGGATTCTACTCCAGACTCTTCCTAGTACCAAGAAAAGAGAAAAGTTGGAGACCTATTCTCGACCTGTCCGTTTTAAACACATTCATCATTGTCCCAAAATTCAAAATGCTGACCCTACAGCAACTTCTTCCCATGCTGGGCAAGGAGTGTTGGCTGGTAACTCTAGATCTCAAGGAGGCATACCTGCACGTCCCCATACGACCAAATTGCAGAAGATACCTCAGATTTCTTGCAGGATCAGAGCATTATCAATTCTCAGCATTGCCCTTTGGCTTATCTACTGCGCCCAGAGTATTCACAAAATGCCTGGCATCAGTAATCGCTCATTGCAGGCTACAGGGAATCCAAATTTATCCATACCTGGATGACTGCCTGATACAAGCGGACAACAAAAGCAAGCTGACAAAAGACTTACAAAGAGTCATTTGCTTACTACAAGCTCTGGGATATACAGTCAATTTAAAAAAGTCAAGACTGATACCATCCCAAACAAGAACATTCTTGGGTGCGGAATTGGACACAGTAAAACAGATGGCATTCCTAACTGCAGAAAAACCAGAACAACTCCCTCTTTACTTCTTGGCATTAACAAAGCAGAACAAACTAACAGCAAGAAAAGTACTGCAGGCCTTGGGCTTCATGGCATCATGCATAATCCTGGTCCCCCATGCCAGACTGCATATGAGAAAACTACAGTGGTACCTAAAGAATTTATGGTCTCAACACAGGCACAGCTTAGAAACCAAAATCCCACTAATACCATGCCTGAAACAGGAGTTCCTATGGTGGGCTCAAGCATGCCAGTCAAACCCAGGCTTGCCCTTCCACAACTTTCAAGCAAGCCAAACCATCACAACAGACGCCTCAGACCTAGGCTGGGGGGCACACCTGCTGGACAAATGCATACAAGGGTTATGGACTCCAGACCAGCTGCACCTGCACATAAATCAAAAAGAAATGCTGGCAGTAAAACTAGCAATCCAGAATTTCAGACCTTTCCTCAGAGAAGGCCATTTAATGATAAGGACAGACAACACCACAGTCATGTGGTACATCAAACAGGGAGGCACTCATTCTTACCCCCTATGCAGAATGACTCTGGACCTTTGGAATATGGTTCTGAGCTACAACATCCAGTTACAGGCAATGTTTGTACCGGGAAAAGAAAACACCCTAGCAGACATGTTAAGCAGAACTACCTCGGATGCTCACGAATGGATGCTACACCCGGACATCTTCAAGGCCATCACAAAAAAATGGGGAATGCCACAAATAGACCTATTCGCATCCCCACTCAATCACCAGCTCAAGAAATTTTGCACAAGGACATACCACCCACTTGCATGGAAGGTGGACTCTCTATCCTTCAGTTGGAAAGGCCTGACAGCATATGCATTTCCACCTCTTCCTCTGATGCACAAGGTACTACTGAAAATCAAAGAGGAACATCCAAGGATATTTCTGATAGCTCCGAATTGGCCAAGACAACATTGGTATCCATTGCTGAGGAGCATGTCTCGGGAGAGAATGTGGACACTGCCCCTGATGCCTTTGATGTTAACTCAGAACAACTACAACATCATGCATCCAAACCTAAAAACTCTGCAACTGACTGCCTGGAACATCACATAACAGCAACTAACCCAGATTTATCCCAAAGGGTTAAAGACATTATCCTGGAAGCCCGCAGACCTTCAACAAGAAGGAACTATGCAGGAAAATGGAAAAGGTTTGTCATTTGGAGTACTGAAAGAGGAAAAGATGTGTCGAACATAGATATTGCTAACATCCTAGAATACTTGGCAGAGCTCCTCCATACAGGCCTGTCCTATTCCTCCAAGATACATGCATCAGCTATTTCTGCAGAATACAGCTTCGATCCCCCTGTCTTCTCACATCCTCTACTCAGACAGTTCCTCAGAGGAATCAAGAATGTAAAACCTCCTAGGAAACCACCATTACCAGCATGGGACTTGAACTTTGTGCTAGAAAAATTGACACTCCCTCCATTTGAACCAGCAGCAACAGCAGATCTTCAACACCTATCATGGAAAACTGCTTTCCTACTGGCAATTACTTCGGCAAGGAGGGTTTCAGAGCTACAGGCCTTAATGGCAGTACAACCCTTCCTAATCTTCCATCAAGATAGTGTCCATGAGAACTAATCCTACATTTATGCCTAAGGTGGTATCCAGAGTGTCTCTAAACCAGGCAATCCACCTACCTACCTTCTTTCCCAATCCACAGAACAGGGGGGAAAGACTGCTGCATACCTTGGATGTACATAGACAGTTACGCTACTACCTGGACAGAACCAAAGGTAACAGAAAAACTGACCAGCTGTTAGTAGCCTATGCAACAGGAAGGAAGGAAAAGCAATTTCCAAACAGACAATCTCCAAATGGATAGGAAATTGCATAAGATTCTGTTACTCCTACCATGGAAAACCAATTCCACAGAACATAAGACCTCACTCTACAAGGGCTACAGCCACTACCACAGCTTTCTTACGAGGAGTGGCAACTAAGGACATTATTGAGGCGGCTACTTGGACCTCCGTGCATACATTTGCCAAGCATTATAACTTACCTCTATACTCTAGATCCCGAGCAGGGTTTGCCACTGCTGTATTGCAAGGGATCCCAACTTCACCATAATTCTTCTTCCTCCTCCCCTAGTTTGGCTATGGTATTCTACCCATTTGTTATGACTGCAGATGGATCCTTGAAGGACATAGTACAGTTTTGTACCTACCATAAATGTAGATGTCCGAACAGGATAGCATCTGCAGTCAGGATTACCCACCCTCCTTCCCCTCTGTGGTACTCCTAGGGTATTTACCCTCCTAATAGCTAGCTAGGGGGGGTCTCTTATGGTGTATTTGTTTGTATATATGTACATACATGCTTATTGGTTATGTTTGCCTTCTACTTTTTTGGAAACATTGGCATTTACCCAAAATTTAGCTTTCCAAAAGGGCAACTGGCATCTGGGGCAAGAAACACTGAGGAAAATGGCGTCGGCTGATGCCTTTATACCCGAAGACCAGCAGAGATGACGTCGGGTGAAGTGCGACACCAGCCGAGGCCAGACCCAGACTTTGGAATCCGGCCGACCGAAGGGCTGCCTGACGACAGGACAACCCATTTGTTATGACTGCAGATGCTATCCTGTTCGGACATCTACATTTATGGTAGGTACAAAACTGTACTTTCTGGCCCAGAATTTGTAGTTATTGGCTTTTTGGGCGGTCTTCCATCTCTCTCAACTTTCTGATTTGAAGGCCTGCATTTGCACTTGTTTCTGTCCTGTAACTCCTGGGCCCATCTCATTTGCTCACTCAAAAAAAAAAAAAAAAAAAAAAAAATCTGTTTTTACTGTATTTGTGTTTCTTCCTACTTTATTTTGCTTTTGCGTCATCTTAAAAGTACTCAATTGTATTTATTACTGCTTGGTGTAACTCATTCTAAGCCTTTTAGTTTAAGCACTTGGGCTTCAGACCAGTTGTTTTACTTTAAGAAGGTTTGTGGTCTGCACTGTAGTGGCAGAACAGGTAGCTTACATCCTTCTAAGTTGGGAACTGCTGATTGAGGGCTCAGTGTCTGTTATTCTAAAAGTGTATTAATTCTGGTTTAAGCACTTGGGCTTCAGGCCAGTTATTTTACATTAAAAGCGTTCGTGGTCTGCACTCTTGTGGGAGGAGAGGCTGGACTCTGCCCTTCTGAGCTGGGAAATTCTGGTTAAAGGCTTATAGTGCCTGCATATTTGAACTGCTTCTTACTGACATTGGTACACCTTGTTTGCTGTAGCATAGACTAGATCCAGGCCTGCTGAATCTAGCTTTTATTTGTATGCTTGTTGTTTGTTTGCTTGTTATTTCCCTGAAACGCTAATTCCACCTAAAACGCGGCTTTTCAGCGCTTCTGTGGATCCTTAGTGATATCTGCATTACTTACTGTACTTATTTCCTTGTTTCACTTGAAACAAAGTTACTGTTTTTCGTTTTTGCATTTAAGTTACCTGTAACACATTGCATTTAAGTTACCTGGCACTTGCTCACTAAAGCAATTATATAAGTAAGCACTAAAATATTAAAAGCACTACACCCTCACAAACTCCCCTTGAGTACCTCGTTCCCATTGGCCCTTTTTTTTCAATTATAAAGGAATTCCCAATACTATTCTAGCATGTCCAAAGGTCAGTTGTCAATCTCCTCTCCGGTCCACCTGGTGAATCTGGGAATCTTGAGGCAATGTTACAACTGCCTCATGTACACAGACAACTCTGTCCTCCTCCCAACAAATTCCAACACATGTGAGAGATGCAACCATATAGCCATACTGGAGGCTAAGCTCTCTCAACTCAGTACTGGCGAAACCAGTCAGGAGGAGAAGGAAACCACACTCACTACAATTCCAGTCTCACATAGACCTACCATGATAGCAAACCAAACACATAAACACAAAAACATACTCAGAGGCTCTAAATAAAAATCTGCCTAAGCAGCAGAGACCTCCAAAGCAGACACTCAAGCAACCGCTACCCCAAAACAAAACACATGCAACACATAGCTCACAAAGCCAGTGTGCCAAACAGTCACAGCCCTTAAGGCTAAGCAACACACCTGATACACTTGTAATAGGTGACTCTATCGTCAGGCACACTGACATCCCGCTCACCAGGCTGAACAAGGAGAAGGTCACGGTGAGCTGCCTGTCTGGCGCTAGGATCCGCCACATAACACAAGCTCTCAGGTCACTCCAAGGCAAGTACAAATATGACTCAGTCATTGTCCATGCTGGTGTGAATGACCTGAGACGTACCTCCCTGGACTACATGAAAAGAGACATAGAGGAGCTCTCTGAGCATGTAGCCCAGGCCGGTATGACCCTGACCTCGAGTAGTATCTTACCCTCACCAAGAATTATGCCACAATATGAAGACAAGATGATCAATTTCAACAACTGGCTTAAGTATTGGTGTCATTCAAAGGGGATCCAATGCCTCTCAGCCTGGGATGGCATGCTCGACAAGCCATGATGCTTCGCTAGGGACGGCTTGCACCTGTCACCCCTGGGTTTTCGAATATTGGCAAAGGCTCTTGCTACCCCCATAGTGCCTTTTTTAGGAAGGCTCAAAAGACAAACCCACCTCCATAGGTATCTCAAGGGATAAGAAACTAAGAGTAATGCTACTCAATGCCAGAAGTCTAAACCTCAAGATGCACGCACTCTAAACTCTCCTTAGTATGGAGAACATCGATATCTGTGCAGTAACAGAAACCTGGTTCAAGGCTCCCGAGAGCACCCCAGCACTACCAGGTTATACCTCATACCATGTTTTTCGGCCCCAAAACTTGGACCGAACCACAAAAGGAGGGGGAGTGTCAATATTCGTCAAAGATACCCACAACTCCAGCTTGGTGGCACAGCACGAAGCATCAGATACTATCCATGTGCAACTAACAGTGGGTAAAACTCCCTTCCAGTTTATAGCTTGCTACAGACCACCCTCCCAAACCCAGGAACCCCACTCGGCCTTCCTGAGAACACTGAAAAATATGAAGGTCTCTCCAAACACCATTATATTGGGCGACTTCAACTACCCAAACATAGACTGGGAGCATTACTGTAGCTCCAACACCCTAGCCCAAAGGTTCCTAGAATTTATAAACTCAAATGCTATGGAACAACTTGTTACCACTCCCACAAGATGGGAAAACATATTGGACCTGATGATCACCAACATGGGGACTCTATGCTCCAGCCCAGAAGTGTATCCCTCACTGGTAAGATCAGACCATAAACTAATCTCACTGGATATTCACATCCCGACTCCACCCCCTGCCCTGAAAACTACAGTGAAAAACTTCTCTAAAGCAAATTTCACACTCAAAACGAGGTGGAATCCTTCAAAGCCCCCGGGCCTGTGGAAAAAACGGCCCAGACCGCAGAATCCTTTATAAACGCATTCTATGAGCACCTTCAGGAATGCATGGATCATGCAATCCCAAATAAAACCAAGACCCAATCCTCCAAAGGCAGACGTCCTGTCTGGTGGACCCCAAGGGAAGGCATCTCTGATCAGTATTAGCAAAAAACTACGGGCACTCATAAAGTCGTCTAAGGCCAGCTTCGAGAGAAAAATTGCACAGGACACTAAGGATAATCACAAGGCTTTCTTTAGTTATGTTAGGAACCTGGATGGGAATTCCCAGATATGCTCAGAATTAGTCCAAAATGACAAAAAATACACAGAACCCACAGACATTGCCAGCATCCTAGCTGACAGGTTCAGCGCAAACTCCCCCCCCACCACCAAAAGGGCAAATATCTGTCCCAGCAGAGTGCTGCCCCCCTGACATCTCAGATGCTCAAGTAAGAGCTGCCCTCTCCAAAGCAAAAAACACAGCATCAATGGGACCAGACGGTGCCCTGGGCTGCGTCCTACATGAACTCCAAGAAGAGCTAAACCCAAACATAAAACTACAGTAAAATCTCAGCCTTACTACAGGATATGTACCCAAAGAGTGGCGTACAGCAACAGTGGTCCCTCTCCACAAAGGTGGTGCCTCAACGGATCCTGGAAACTATCGCCCCATAAGCCTGACTAGCTTGGTCTGCAAAGCTATGGAAAGGATCATCTTGGACCTCATAAATAAAGATATTGGGGACCTACAGACACTGGATCCTACCCAGTTCGGCTTTAAGGGCAGATTCTGCCTCTTAAACCTGGTTGATTTCTTTGAAACAGTCACCAAGGCCATTGATGAGGGGAAGGTGGTCCACACAGCCTACCTGGACCTCGCAAAAGCCTTTGATACAATACCCCACTCGGGCATTATAGATAAGCTCACCAGCTTAAATATAAACCCCTATATCACTAGATTGGTTGTAAACTGGCTCAAGGACAGAACCCACATGGTTAGAATTGCTGGAGCCATGTCAGACTCCAAACCAGTTACAAGTGGCTTCCCACAAGGCTCAGTCCTGGGACCTCTCTTGTTCGGTATATATTTCTCGGAGGTACAGGCCAACACGGAAGGACTGTGGCTGACCAAGTTCGCAGATGACTGCAAACTGGGCGCCATAATCGACTCTCCAGCCGACACAAGCACCCTCCAAAAGGGCCTCATAGAAACAGACAACTGGTGCCAGAGCCATGGCCTCAAGCTAAACGCCAAAAAGTGTATAGTCATCCCCTTTGGCATAAACAAACTGCCCACAAATTACCACATAGGTGGTAATCCATTAAGTACAGCAGAAGTAATTAGGGACCTGGGGACCCAAGTTGATAGCAATCTCTCATTTGACAACCACGTGGCCAAAGTGGTTAGAAAAACATTTTATATAGCCCACCTAATTATGAAGGGATTCACATCTAGATCAGGGGAGGTCATCGTGCCTCTTTACTCATCCCTCATCAGGCCCATAATTGAGTACAATGCCCCTTTTGGGATGTACCTTACCAGACACCTGCAGCAACTGGAAAGACCCCAAAAGTACCTCACCAAGAGGATCAAAGGGCTCAAACAGATGCCATATGCTGCCCGGTTAAAGAAACTCCAGCTCTACTCAGTGGCATACCGCCTGCTCAGAGGCGATCTATGCCTGAAGTATAAAGCCATGTCCAACCCGGAATTAATGGACATTGTGCACCTAAGAAAATCCAAATCCCAACGAGCTACGCGCTCGAGAGACTTGAACCTCAGCACTGAAATAAATAGGACATGCTGGAGGGACAGATTCATAACCCAGAGGCTCCCTTCACTCTTTAATAAAATCCCAGTCCAGGTTAGGCAGAGTCCCTCATTGACTCTCTTCAAGAGGAATCTTGATGATTGGATGCGATATCGTAGGTTTACCCCGGGTATCACTTCTGTGTCACTGTTAGACAGAGGCACAGTATACTAACCGTGAAAAAGGGCATAGCAAAATTAATTTAAAATGGGTGGCGAAAGCCAAACACACTCTGGCTAGGCTTATAAATGCCCTAGAGCAGATAGCCTAGTATGAACCTATGAACCTATATATATATATATATATATATATATATATATCTATATATATATATATATATATCTATATATATTTATATATATCTATATATATATATATATATATATATATATATATATATATATATATATATATATATCTATATATCTATATATATATCTATATATCTATATATATATATATATCTATATATCTATATATATATATCTATATATATATCTATATATATATCTATATATATATATCTATATATATCTATATGTATATCTATATATATATATATATATATATATATATATATATATATATATATCTATAGATATATATATCTATCTATATATATATATAGATATATATAGATATAGATATATATATATAGATATATATAGATATAGATATATATATATAGATATATATAGATATATATATATATATATATATATATATATATATATATATATATATATATGTATATATATATATGTAGTCCAGCGCCACCTGCAGTCCAAAAATCAGAATTGCATACATTTAAACATTCATTTTTATTTTTATATGTATTCATTCAACCCTGGGGAAAAAAGTGCACCTAATTTAATAATCCATTTCTTTTCCATTTTGTTTAATATTGCATGCCAACCAGATTTATTAACTGTATTCCGTTGTATAATATCAATCACAGTAAATCTGAACTTGGCATTTGGGTGTTTAATTGTATGTTTGTACAGTGCATTCATAGGTTTAAAAGTCCTAATATCAGATTCTGCACCCTCAGTTACAGACCCCCTGAACCTTGCAGCCTGGCTAATCCCCTGAATTCAACACCAGCAACCCTCAGTAAGCAGGTGCTGTATGTCAGTCTTGAGGCAAGGAAGCCTAGTACTAGAAAATCCTATTCGGAAAAATGGAAAAGATACTGTTCCCGGTGCCAATCTCAGGGAATGGGCACAGCTGTGCCCAGCTTACCTCATATACTGTATTACTTAATAGCAGTGCTCCACAAAGGCCTATCCTTCTCTTCAATTAAGATTCATGCCTCTGCCATCTCGGCTCATTTTAATACTGAGCCCACCCCTCTTCTCTCATCCTGTGGTAAAACGGTTCCTGAGAGGAGCTAAAAATTTAAGACCCCCCCCCCCCCAGGAGAGCTGTCACTCCAGCGTGGGACCTTAACTTTGCATTAGAAAAGCTCACACTTACGCCCTTTGAACCTGCGGCCACAGCAGAGTTAAAATTCCTCTCATGGAAAACAGCTTTATTTCTAGCCTTCACTTCAGCAAGAAGGAGTGTCTGAATTGCAGGCCCGTATGGCAGTGGAACCCTTCATTATCTTCCATGCAGACGGGGTTTCCCTCAGGACTAACCCATCTTTTATGCCCAGTGTGGTGTGTAGTATGGCTTTAAACAAGTCCATTCATTTGCCAACCTTTTTTCCTAATCCTCAGGATAAAGGGGAAAGGATCCTGCATTCCCTGGACATGCACAGGCAGGTTAGGTTCCATCTGGACAGGACTAAGCCTCACAGAAAATCTGACCAGCTGCTAGTCAGCTTTGCTGCAGGGGCAGAGGGCAAGGCCATTTCAAAGCAAACAATTTCTAAATGGATAGCACGTTGCATCCATTTCTGCTACAAGCACCATGGGAAACCAACCCCAACAGGTGATCAGAACTCATTCCACTACGGCTACATCTGTCTCTACAGCATTTCTCAGGGGAGTCCCTACCAGGGACATCCTGGAAGCTGCGACCTGGAGCTCTGTGCACACTTTCACCATCCACTACCACTTACCTATATTTTCTAAATCCAGAG